>NC_053023.1:580490724-580587419 GCF_003073215.2 Triticum urartu | reverse complement strand
GAATTCTCAGCTCCATACACTCCGCAGCAAAATGGCATCGTGGAACGCAAGAACAGAACACATATTGAGATGGCTCGGACGATGCTCGATGAATACAAGACTCCAA
The DNA here is from genome assembly GCF_003073215.2 of Triticum urartu. NCBI lineage: Eukaryota > Viridiplantae > Streptophyta > Magnoliopsida > Poales > Poaceae > Triticum > Triticum urartu. The sequence continues at coordinate 580,587,313 of NC_053023.1, read as the reverse complement.
GAAAGTTCTGGCATGAAGCCATTGATACTGCATACCATATCATCAATCGTGTTTATCTTCACAAGCTTCTGAACAAGACATCCTATGAGCTCCTTACTGGCAAGAAGCCAAATGTTAGTTACTTCAGAGTATTTGGTGCCAGGTGCTAGATCAAGGATCCACATCACACTTGAAAATTTGCACCGAAAGCACATGAAGGTTTTATGCTTGGATATGGAAAGGATTCTCACTCCTACAGAGTCTTCAACCTCTTTCACTATAAAGTGGTTGAAACTATGGATGTGCGGTTCGATGAGACTAACGGCTCGCAAAGAGAGCACCTGCCAAATGTGCTAGATGAAGTTCCATCTAGTGAATCCATCAAGCTTATGGGAACTAGAGAAATCATACCGTCTGAAGCTCAGCCTGAATAGGAACTCATCATCTCTGCACCTGATCAATCTGAAGACAATGCTCAGCCTGAAGACAATCCTTCCAATGATGACAATGCTCAGAATGAGCAAAATCTTCGACCTGCTCATCCACGAGTTGCAAATGAAGTACAGATTGAGAAAATAATTGATAGAATCAATGCACCTGGTCCACTCACTCGTTCAAGGGCAACACAACTAGCAAATTTTTGTGGACACTTCGCATTTGTCTCAATATCTGAACCCAAGAAAGTTGATGAAGCCTTCATGGAACCTGAATGGATTCAAGCTATGCAAGAAGAGCTTCAACAATTTGAGTTGAATAATGTATGGGAACTAGTCAAACGTCCTGATCCTCGTAAGCACAACATCATAGGCACTAAATGGATATATCGCAACAAGCAAGATGAGCATGGTCAAGTTGTCAGAAACAAAGCTCGTCTCGTTGCTCAAGGTTACACTCAAGTTGAAGGAATTGACTTCGATGAAACATTTGCTCCTGTGGCTAGGCTTGAAGCTATACGCATACTGCTGGCCTATGCAAATCATCATAACATTCTTCTGTATTAAATGGATGTGAAGAGCGCTTTTCTCAATGGCAAGATTGAAGAAGAAGTGTATGTTGCACAACCGCCTGGCTTTGAAGATCCAAAACATCCTGACATGGTTTACAAGCTCAACAAGGCACTATATGGCCTTAAACAAGCCCCTCGAGCTTGGTATGACACACTCAAAGACTTCCTGAAGCGCAAAGGCTTCAAACCTGGTTCCCTGGATCTCACTCTCTTCACGAAGACATATGATGGTGAACTGTTTGTGTGCCAAATATATGTGGATGACATTATCTTCGGCTACACCAACCAGAAATACAGTGATGAGTTTGGATATATGATGCAAGAGCAATATCAGATGTCCATGATGGGTGAGCTGAAGTCTTCCTTGGTCTTCAAATACGTCAGCAACTCAACGACATCTTCATATCTCAAGAGAAATACCTCAAAGATTGCCTAAAGAAGTTTGGAATGCAAGAATGCAAAGGGTACACGACGCCAGTGCCAGCTAAACACCATCTGGGCTCCGACGACAATGGTAAAGAGTTTGATCAAAAGGTATACCACTCCATGATTGGTTCCTTGCTTTATTTATGTGCATCTAGGCCAGATATCATGCTTAGTGTTTGCATGTGTGCCCGATTCAAAGCGACACCAAAGGAATCGCATCACTTAGCTGTGAAGCGAATTCTTCGATATTTGGCTCACACCCCAACACTAGGACTATGGTATCCAAAGGGCAGAGTTTGATCTAGTTGGATTCTCGGATGTTGATTATGCTGGTGACAAGGTGGATCGCAAGTCTACATCAGCCACATGTCACTTTCTGGGACGATCACTTGTTTGTTGGTCTTCAAAGAAGCAGAACTGTGTATCTCTCTCCACTGCTGAATTTGAATACATTGCTGATGAGCTGGCTCTAGCTCAGAAGATTGTTGAGCTGAAGTATAAGATAGATTATGAAAAGGCTCAGTTCAAGAAGCATATGGCTAAGCTCAATGTTGAAGATATTCAGAACTTTCAGGTTATGATGCATGAGCTCAAGAAAGCATTCCGAACCAAACGCGAAGAAGCCAAAGGTTCTCATGAGCGCATGAAGGATCTTGCTGCTAAATGTGTTCAGGGATACAATGAAGCTGAAAAGCGCAAGGCTTTGGGGCGACCAGACATCGACCCCAGAATGGCGGCCAAGAAGAAGAAGAAGCCAGCTGTGGCAAAACCCGAAGCACCAAGGCAGGAAGTACATCCAATTGTCTTCCCAGCCAGTATGACAGGCTCGAAGTCTAAGGTCCCCACAGTGGCTTCAGAACTGAAGAAAACAAGGGCAGCTGAAGCTGAAGCCAGAAAGCGCAAAACCAAGGCCACAACTGATGATGCTCCTCCAACCAAGAAATGAAAAATCAAGAAGAGAGACCGGGCTGCTCCCACAGAGCCCCTTGAGGTCGAGCCAATCTCAGTGGCTCGTCCTGCGTCTGAAAATTAAGAACGCCAAGTGGTAGTTCATGAGCCTGCTTCCACAGAGGCTCCTGAAGCTGAAGACAATCCAGCTGTTGACCCCACCGCAGCTGAAGACATTGGTCCTCACGACAATGTTGAAGATGATGAAGTCCTTCCTCAAATCAAACACCAGTTAGTATCATCGCCTATGCTCACGCATAGCGAACTCATCAGCATTGGTCGTCCTTTGACGCCAACTGCTCAGGATGCATCGTGAGCTGATCACCCACAACGACAAGACACCCCAAGCTCTCCCCAACCACAAGTCACCTCACCCGTGCAAGATGACGATGACTTTGAGGTCCAGCAAACTCCATCTCCGCAACCGTCGCCAGCATTACGCAGGCTTCGCAAAGGACCGAGGCCCCAAGTCACTCCCACTGTGCACGTGTCAGAGTCTGAAGCCAAAACCGCTGAAGACATTCCGGCTGCATCAGCCGATGAAAGAGAAGAACCAAGAGTTGAAGCAGATAGCGTTGCTACACCCCCGTCCCACCAAGATATTGTTCTCGAGAAGAACGTGTCCGACCCTCCAACTCCTGAAGTGGAGGTTAACAATCTTGAGGCAGCCACCAACATCAACACTGAAGCCAATGACGTTGTCATGGCTGAAGCTAATGTGGTGCCTGAAGCTCATGCGGTACCAGAAGTGCAAGCGCCTGAAGCCACTGCTGAAGCACCTGAGATGCAAGCACCTGAAGCCAATGTAGCCCCTGAAGCTCATGTCAACGATAATGCCAATGCTCATGTTCCCCCTCCAAGACCTCACACCATTGAGCTGGCATTTGATCGTGGTCAGCCTGTTATGGTCCGATGGCCCATTCTGACTCCTCCACCTGCGGCGGGTCCACAATTTGACTATCATGTCGAGCACAGACCTCCCGTCCAGAAGCCCAAGCCAAGACTTCCACGATTCCCAGACACTGCAACTTCACCCGGGGTCTTCAATGTGAATGGCTTCGTGGCACATAACACCTTCTTCAACAGCGCCAAGAACCCTTATACCAAACCTCACATTTCATCAGATCGGTTCTGGAGCTATCAGCAGCGCAGCTACTATTCCTGCGTCTTATACAATCAAGGGCGCATATTTCCACATATGTGTCTCGACACTGAAGCCATAGCTGGCCTGCGCTGCCTTGAAGAAGCGTTGGATTGTTTCAGAGACGATGGACTTCTGTAGTTTTTCACAGATAAGGAACACTGGAATGAAGAGCTTCTGCTACAGTTCTATGCAACTCTTCACATTTGAGGCTACAACAGGGATCCAAAGACTTGGGTCCTTGAGTGGATGACAGGCAATGTCCATCATGAAGCCAAAGCTCTTGATATCATTGAGCTCACAGGCATGCCCACTCCTGGTGAATACTATGAGCCAGGTTGTCAACAACACCAGAATGCTTTGGAGAGCATTTTTCAGAAGCCAGAACCCAACATGAGTTAAATGCTGAGCATGATGAAGCCTTTGCCTCACGACGCTGAATACCCGTCTGAGTTCTTTATTGAAGACTTAGAGTATCTACCTCGCACCATTTACCATATCATCAGAAAGACTCTATGGCCTGTCAAAGGACATTCATCTGCAGCGAAGCTTGAAGGAGCAATGAAGACTTTGGTTTTCTATATCTTCAATGGCATCAGCTTCAATGCTCAAGACTTCTTCATCAGACAGTTGGCTGCATCTGGATCTGACATTTTTGGTCTAAAGTTTTATGCTCCATGGGTAATGCGCCTTATCAAGCTTCACTCTGCAATCAACTATCAGCCGTCTGCACGCAATCATCTTGTCTTCTTGCCAGAGGTTGATATGTCTGTTGAAGCTATTTACCCAGAGCCTGCTAAGGATCCCATTTATCTTCACAATGTTGATCACCAAAGCTTCATCCAGCCTATTGAAGGAGTTCAAGCAGTTTCTCGTATTTATCCCCTCGCTGGTAACACACGTGCCCCTCGTGCTCAAACTGACGCCACAGGAAGCACAATTGCGCAAAGGACTCGGAGGCGTTCTCGTGTTCTCAATGATCGAGAGCTTCTCGTCGCGCTACACCAGAAACAGGACAAACATCATGACTGGCTTAAGCGTCAAATGCAAAGCCTCTTAGTGGATGTCAACCGCATTCGCAATCTTACCACCAAGAATGCCTTTGTCACTCATGAAACTTGTCGGAGGTCGTGGAAGAGTTTGACATTGCTTAGTGCTGAAGCTGATCTGCAAGACGATGGCTTCACCGAACGATTCAAGTTTGACTCAACTCCTCCCAGGAATGCTCACTTGCGTCGGACTCCCTCACTTGAAGACTCTGACTATTCGTCCTCAGTTGCGACAGTGAATGCCAGAGTCATTGATGACCAAGATGATGCAACTTCACCTCCTCCAACTTCAGCGCGTGTCAACACTGCACCAAGCTCTTCTGCACCACCGGACCTCAACGACGACCCTGCTCCCTCGCCTGCACCTCATGGGAACGAGTAGACGCTCTATGTCTTCAAACCTTCTTGGTCCTTACTGACAAAAGGGGGAGAAGCGTATGAGTTGATAGTCTTCAAGCGGGTCCATATGGGTGGTTGCTTTACCTTTTGCTACTTTTGCCAAGTGCTTACAACTCTTACTTGCTTTTCAATACATTTGGTTCTTTGAGTTGTAACACTTAAACTCGATGGTCGTCTGCTACTTATTTGCTATTTTGTGATGCGATGATAAATTCCGCATGTGCGATGATAAATTCTGCACTTAGGTCATTTTGCAGACATCTATTTTTCATTATGCATATCATTATCTTTGTTACATCATATCATGCATGATGAATTGTCATCATAGGTTGAAGAGGATCTCCACAAGTACAACCTGCCATGTGCATTTGCATTCCAAGAGCAAATTACTTATATGCACATCTTCAGGGGGAGCCTTTGCAACTTATGAAGACAATACCCTATCCTTTACAATTTCACATATTTTATTCCCCGTTGAAAACTTCAACCAGTTTGTCATCAATCACCAAAAAGGGGGAGATTGTAAGTGCATCTAGTGCCACCCCTAGTTGGTTTTGGAGTATTGACGACAAACCTGGTTGAGAGACTAATGTGTTTGTGAGAATTGCAGGATAACACAGGTAGAAGTCCCTCATTGATTCGGTTTTCCTACCAGAGATGACCCCTAAAAATGTATGAAGACATTGAAGTCAAAGGTGGGATGTGAAGACATTCACATTGAAGACTATGACAAGAAAAGACATCGTGTGAAGACTATGGAGCGCGAAGACTTAGTTGTTTCGTCATTCTTTTTTCTTCTTCGTTGAGTCATAGGAACCACCGTACTATTAAGTGGGGTCCAAGAGAACCAGTCAGAATGACTGAAGTGATGCTTAACCAAAATCCTATGTCTTCGAGCGAAGACTATGAGAACAAATCTTATCCAGAGTTGGATAAGTCAGCTTTGCTTGTAGCCCAAGTAAAGTTGTCGTGTGTGTTTGAAATCTGACCGTTGGAACACGTGTTAGTTCCTTAGTGACCCAGAGTCATTTCGGACAAATCAGGTCGAGTTGCCTAGTGGCTATAAATAGCCCACCCCCTACAACCATAAACGGTTGGATGCTCAGAGTTAGTGTACGGCTTTTGTCGTTTGAGAGCAACCCACCTTGAACTCTTTGAGAGAGAATTTCTGGCGAGGATAAAGCCCTAAACACCTAGAGCCAAAGAGTGTTAGGCATCACTTAAGTCTTCCTGTCTGTGTGATTTGAAGACTTATTACACTTGAGGATTGTGAATCCTCCAGCCGGTTAGGCGTCACGTTCTGAGCATCCAAAAGTCATTATGGATTGCCGGTGAACGAAGTCTGTGAAGGTTCGGAAGTCTGCCTTGAAGACTTACCAGAGTGATTGGGCGAGGACTGGGTGTCCTTAGCTCAAGGGGAATAAGGTGAAGACACGGTCTTCTGAGTTGAATCTTAGCCTCCCTAACCAGACGTACAGTTGTCACAACAACTGGAACTGGTCCAACAAATCATTGCCTTCAACGAGTCACTGGTTCTATCCTTCCCATCTCTTTATTTACAGTTGGTCCTTGTGAAGTCATTGTCTGTTTGCATTATCTTTTGTCTTCACTGAGTGACTGCTTGTTCTGATCGACTTCATACTATCTTCCTACCTGATCTATACTGCCTAGGTGCCATTAGTCGTTGTGCTTTCACTTCATTGAATACTTGACTATAGTTTGCTTAGTGTAGTCTACCTTCCGCTGCATGGTAATAGGTTTATTTCTATCGTTTGTCTTCGAAACTCCCATGTTTTGAAGACTTTCTTAAAAATCGCCTATTCACCCCCCTCTAGTCAATCACTAGAAGAAAAACCGTGCCATTTGTGGAAGCAAAAAAACACGTTTTTCACGGAATTATCTTTTTGAAAATTTTAAGGAAGACAGGTGAAAAACCGAAAAGTCAAAAAACTAGAAAAAATAGCATAAAAAGCCGGAAACGCGTACGAAAAAAGTAAAAAAAACAAAATTCGGATGAAGTGCCCAGAGCGTGACATGTTGGCGACGGCTGAGAGTGCACCAAGTGACGCGCTCTCAGCCCACCCGCAAGTGATCGTTCGGGGACTCCCGAAGGAGCGCTCGTTAATTAGTTGTTTCCATGTCTTGTGGCAGTCACACCCGAGGGAGCGCGAGACTGGGCTGGGCCAGCTCATGGGAGGGCCACAACCTCGTTTTTTTAGATGTTTTTTCTTTTTCTTCACTTTTTTATGTACTTCGAAATATTATATATATGTATAATATTTTTAAGAATGCACTAAAGTAAACATTAAAAAATATTAATATGGCATTCCAAAAATGTTAAATATGTATAAAAAATGTTTCTCATGTATACAAAAATTTACAATATGTGGGAAAAAGTTAATCATGCATTTAAGAATTGTTAATCAAGAAATACAAAAGTTGTAAATTTTTTTTTGAAAAATCATGACAGATACTAGAAATGTATAATGTGTATGAAATAAAAGTACTCTTCAAAGACAATATTCGTAAAATAATAATCATCTATTTTGAAAAAAATAAAATGTATAAAAAATTGTTACTGATGCATACAAAAGATGTAGAGCTTGTATTATAAAACTGAACATAAAAACCTGAATTTTTGAACATACTTATCCCGTATCAAAAAAATTAATCCTATGTTTCAAAATTTTGAAACATGCACAAAAATGTTTATTATATATATATATATATACCAAAAATGCAAAATGTGTTTGAAAAAGGTAGTCATCAAACATAAATATTTTTTAAAAAAATAATCATCTACTTCAAAAATGTTAAACGTGTACACAAAAAATGTTTGTGATGTATACGGAAAATGTAGAACATGTATTAAAAAATAAATTTAAAAACATAAATTTGAAAACATGTTGATCGTGTATAATAAATGTTAATCATATATTTCAGAAATGTCTGATGTTTATGTAAAATGTAAAAATGTGTATGAAAAATATAGACATGTGTTGCATAAAGAAGAAAAGGAACAAATCAAAGTGGTGAAAACCGAAGAAACGGAATAAAGAAACACCGATAAGAAAACAAAGAAAAACCTAGAAATCAAATCAAAATCAAATGAAAACAAATAAAATCGAAAAGAAAAGAAAACCCAATAAAATGTAGAAAGGAACAAAATAAAACCGAGGAAAAACAGAGCAAAAGAAGAAGAAAAAAACCCAGTAAAAACCAGAATAAAATGGTGAGAAGATAGAGTAAAACCCTAAGAAACCCGTGAGACAAAATAATAGGAAGAAAAATGGACAAAAAAAAACACGAGCGGTAACGATCGAGCGTGGGAGCGTGGAAGATCGCTAGAAATGGGTTGGCCTACTAATACACGGGTAACAAAAGAGCTTCTGGCGAGACTATTCCGACTCCCGTCGTTGACCCAGATATAGTCCTGACGCATTCTGCGGCATATTGCCTTTGTTTGGCTGGCATAGGGCTGGCGGCCAATCTAACTGTGTTAGGCCAGCTTATTGCTAAATACTCCATTCGTCTTAAAATAAATGTTTCAAGCTTAATATAACTTTATACTAAAACTAGTACAAAGTTGAGACACTTATTTTAAGATGGAGGGAATATAAAACAAAACCAGTTTTGGGACGTTCTGGAAGATTCCTAGTCGGTTTTGGGAACTTTTTAGATGGTTTTTGAATCGATTTTCATTTTTGTTTGTTTTCTTTTTCTTTTTTTGTTGTTTTTATAATTCACATTTGTTCAAAAATGTTTGTGACTTTACTAAAGAAATTTTTAAAATGTAAAAATTTTGCAAAATTGAAAAATATATTCACATTTTCAAAAAGTGTTTACAAATTCAAAAAATGTTCATGTATTAAAAATATTCACAAAAAGTAAAAAAAATCACGTTTTCCTAAATATTCATAAACTTCATCGTGTTTTACAGCAAAGCCTTTAGCCGAAAGAAGTTGCGGTAGGCTAGAATTCAATCCTAAAAGATGTCAAAACAAATTCATGGTTCTGGAACATGGATAGCTAACCTCCACACATTCTTGCCATGTTGAATTTTTTGGCGATGTCCTATTTCTTCAGATATCTCTTTACGGACTCCTTTCATGTTAAGTTTGATGTACCCCAAGCTCTCTTGGCATTATCTGCACGCTTTAACCATCCGCTATGCACTGAATCTTCTGGATGCTACGTTGTATATGCCCAAACCATGTTAGACGATGTTGGACAAATTTCTCTTCTTCGGTGCTATCCCAACTATATTATGTATATCATCATCATTCCGAACCATATCATTTCTGGCGTGGTCACACATCCATCTCAAGATGCGTATTTCCTCTACACCTAATTGTTGAGCATGTCGTTCTTTGCTTGGCCAACACTCATTGTCATACAACATTGTAGGTCGAATCACCATCCTATGAAACATGTCTTAGTTTTTGTGGCACTTGCTTGTCACAGAAAACATGAAACACTTAGCGCCATTTCATTCACCCTTCTTTGTTTTGATGGATCAGATCTTCATCAATGTCACCATCCTTCTGCAACATGGACCCCAAAATCAAAAGGTGCCGTTCTAAGATACCACCTAGCCATTAAGGCTCACCATCTCCTCTCGTGCCTATTTGTACTAAAATTGCACCTCATGTACTTGTTTTAATTTTACTAAGCCTAACACCTTTTGACTCCAAAGTTTGTCTCCATAGCTCTAAGTTACTACTAACCCCCATCTGACTACGATCGATTAACACTACAAATTCAACATTTAAGTAACCTAAAAAATGTCCCATTTTCAAAATTTGTTCACAATTTCAAAAAATGTTATTATTTTTAATTTTTGTTCACAAATTCAAAATAGTTCCGTGTTTCCAATTTTTTGGAATTTCAAAATAAGTTCCTTTCTCAAATTCAAAAAATGTTCGCATTTTCAAAACAACTTGGGGAATTTTCAAAGGTGTTCACGTTTCTGAAATTGTTTGGAATTTTGAAAATATAGAGAAAAGTCAATTAATGTTCACGTTTTAGAAAATTAGCAAAATATTGTTTCGCTACAGTATACCGGGTCCTTACAGTGCACAAGTCGCTACAATGACTAGTTCACTAGAATGAACCGGCTCGCTACAGTGCGTTGTTCGTTGCATGGGCCGCTGGCTGTGATGGGCTGGTCCAGTAGGGTCGGCGCTTGTGCGAAGCGTATCTAAAGCATACTTTGTCTCAAAAAAAAATCTAAAGCATACTGAGTTTTGTGCCTAGAGGAGACTAGGGTGGATGTCGCGCGCCCAATGCATCCCAAACAGCCATGGGGGTTGACAACAGCCAGTGCGGGTGTGCGATGGCACATCGTTGGAAATTTGCTCCTGCTTGTACGATACCGAAGCTGGCATTCGGTTTATCGCTATATCGCTACAATGGAATAGACAAGATAGTTAGCATCTCCAACGGGATACGCTAGAAGAGGAACCAGGATCAATTTCCTAGCAATTTCCTCGTCGATTGGTAGTTGAGCCCCAAAATCCTGGCGTCGAATGAACGATCAATTAGCACCGGTAGTTAGCGTCTAGCGCTGGAAGGTAAATCGCTTAGATGTTTCTAATTTAGTAAAATTTATTTTTTCTCTATAAGCGTCTCCTGTTGGAATTGCCCTTAGATATCTCGGTTAGTAGCTATAGTTCTGAATCACTGGTCTGATCCATTATTTTTTATTAGTTAGATACCTTGCTATTTTTATTTGACAGATTCTCATCTGGTCTATTATTGGTTTTGCACTGTTTTTTATAAAGGAATTCCGTTTCATTCAATAGATTTGAAGAAATGCAATGCTTTTTATGAAATTGTATTTTTAGAAATGTTTGTGAATTTATAAAATGTGTTTAAAAATTGATGAATTTAATTAAATGTTCATGCTTTTCTATAAAATGTTCATGTATAATTGTTTGAAAAAATCATGGATTGAAAATTAAGCACATATTTAAAAATAAAATGGCAACCAAAACGATAACAAAAAAGAAACAGAAAATGAAAACAAGACACGGTTTGGCATGAAGCAAAAAAAAAAATCAACGACAAAAGGTGATGAAAACCACACTAGGGGGCGGGGAGGGCTAGGTGCGTGGGATTGCTGTTCCATCCATGTTTGCCCGCTGCTTATACCTTAATACTAGAGAGTTTGCGCATGTGCATATGATACTAAGGGAGAATATCTGGTGCACTGATTCATCAAACTCGTGTAGAACATTTTAAAATATTCATTTAATTTTTTAGCATATTCAGACAATGTTGATGTATGTTCATAAAATTCAAATCAAAATTTGAAACATAGCTTGGAAAATAAAAAAACAGATTCAACACTAAATTGCATATAGCACAAGTTGGACTTTAGATTTAGCCCATTATCGGACAAATGTCAAATTTGTCAGTTGTATTCTCGAGTAATGTTTCAAATTTTAATATGAAATTTTGTGACAACATATATTAATGTTGTCTCAATGTCCTATAATTTTTTCAGATTTTATCAAACATTTAAATTAGTTGTGACATCCGGTGCATCGATAGCATCACAAGGGTGGGGTACTAGATACATTCCCACGATAGCCGAGATTGCCACTCGGTTCATCGGCTGATCGCTACGCAGCAGTAGCTTACACCTCCTTTGCTTTACATGAATTTTAAAGGGAAAAATTATAGAAAATTTTATTAGTGCCCTTTGGTTTATATAGAAATGGATTCCTATTTCTATGTAGGATAAGAACCAATCCATCACATTACAAAAGAGAATATTAGTCTAGATTAAATGAAAAGATTCCTATGCTACACATCAAATTGTATGTCTTTCCCTGTAGAAATTAAGATACATATCATTTTACCTTCTATCCTATGAACCAGAAAAAGGCCTTTGATAGATAGACATTTAGATAGCCCGGTCAGCAGCCACCGTTCCGGACCGGGGGCGTCATCACTGTTGGCCGTGCGTGGCCAATGCAGTTGTGCCTATATATGGCTAACAAACTGAGATAAGATGCGCGTCACCATTTGCGTATGTGTAACGTCCAAGCGTAATCTCATCATCACGTCCAAGCGTAATTTCATATTTCCTTTTCTGCTATCGAACTCTCCTATATAAACCACCACCCCAGGCGGAACTTCTCCATCTCAAATAGCTGCGCCACACCAACAGCAGAACCTTAACCAGTTACCCGGCCACTTATCAAGCACAGATGGCAAAGCTAGCGATGCCGCTCACTGCGACATTCCTGGCCTTCGGGCTGGCAGTGCTCCTCCTGTCCGCCGCCGGTCCGGCGGTCGCGCAGAACTGCAACTGCCCGGCGGGCATGTGCTGCAGCCAGTGGGGTTACTGCGGCACGGGCCCGGACTACTGCGGCGCCGGGTGCCAGTCGGGCCCGTGCACGGTGGCGAGCAGTGGTGCCGCAGCTGCGGAGGCGTCCGGCGGCAAGCCCGTGGGGAGCAACCGCACCCCATAAGCGACGCGGGTGTACCTGCCTCAACTCCCAGGCCTGGAATGTGATGATAGTCCGAGCTTATAATAGAATAAAGCTAAGTAAGTGAATTTTACTGGGAGCTAAGTAAAGCAACGCTGCCGTGTAATGGATATGGCTAATACGTACCGAGTGAGTACCTCGTAGATGGCCAGAGCAGTGTTGTTGAGAAGGAAATAAGCCACGGACAACAACGGTTGTTCGATATATTTGAATCAAAAATGTTTTACCAATTATCATTTTGCATCCATCATAAATTGCACTTGGTATTTGCTACCGCCTAGCCTACAAAAACGTCTTGTATTTTGATATGAAGGTAATATCAACTATAAAAATGAATGTAGTCGGCTCCAGTAGGGCAGCGGTGACAACAACGCGTCAGTGACTCGTTCTAACACCGGCAGTGGTTGTTCGGGGGTCTCAGAATCTCAATGTAATTTTTATTATGTTTGAGGTGCTTTGTACTTTCGGCGAACATTGATAATATATCTGGATCATTTTCATCAAAAAAATGAATTTGAAATAAATTGAGAGAGAGAGAGAGCACGCAGTGCTAGGAGGCCAAGGTGAGAGCGGCCCGGATGGGCACGACATTACCGGCAAAGGCGAGGCCGCGACGTGACCCATGAGGGTTTGATAAGGACCTCACCAGATCTGAGAGGTAGGGAAAAAATCGGACCGGGGAGAGAGATCATGTGCTATGGGGAATGAAGCCAGAAAATAAGACGGTTGGAGGAAGAAGAAAAAAAATGATCCATCAGTTCATTTCCGATCCAATGGCTCAAAGCTATTATTTTTTGATCGCCGAACCTGAAAAGAGAATCAGTTACCTCACAAAAGGATTGATTATTTCCTTTTATAGGCGAGTCGGCCTACAACATCAACATAGAAGGTTCCGACTTAAAAGCATCTTCAATAGCTGCCCTATAATAAAGCACTGAAAAGCAGTTGGGGAAAAATTTAGGGCACAAGAAGTGACTTTTAAGACATTAGAAAATTTTCATCTCCAACATCTGCCCTGAAATTGATGCCCTAATATACCTCATGTCACTCTTTTTATGGTATACAGTTGTTGGAGGAACGTTTTTGGCACAAAGTGATGTAAAACAGTCGTTTTGTTGTGGTTCTGCATGGCCCCCGTGATGTAAACTTTTAGGACAGCTGCATGTGATGTAAATACATCATTTGGGGTTGTTTCTGAGGGCTGCCCAAAAATGGGACCACACCCGTTGAAGACCATGACAAGTTTTGAACACTGTTGGAGCAAGTTTTGGTGCAAAGTGATGTAAAAAGTCAGGGACCACTGCCACTGTTGGAGATGCTCTAATGATTTGAACCCAAACTATTTTTGATAGTCATTTAATTCACATAAGTGCGGGTAGAAGCTACATGATGATGGCCTTCTAGAGTCATTTCATTTTCAACCACTTGAGATGTGCGAAGCTTGAAGATGAAGAAGGCACTTTTCACTTCGATCTAGATATTGGAACTTATAGGTTATGTATGTGGTCCACTGAGCATGACCAATCAAAGAGGTTTTCAATTTTTCATATTTTTATAGGCGAACTTAATAGATATGAATATGGCTACCTTTTTTTACAAAAAGAGGGGACTGCCCTCAGTCTCTGCATCGAATGATGCACACAAACTTTTAATAATCACCGCAAAATTCATGCCATCCAACAGTTCAAAATAGTTCAACAGATTAATTCCACAAATGGCTGCCCAAATGGCAAAAATAAAAAGTACGAATATGAGCCTTATGCATCACAAATCGTACTAGTGGGTCCACAACCAAATGGGTGAATAAATCTCAAGAGACCATCTTTCATCGGTTGCAACCAAAGACTGTGGGCGCCCGCTTGTCCTCCTTATGAAGTAAGGACCACATATGAATCCAGTTGACAAGCCTAAAAAATGACTCACTAGAAATTTGGAACTTTCCTAAAGTTAAGAATATAACCATTACGAGAGTTTCAAATATCCCAAAGTAAAGCACAAACTCCTATATGGATTTGAGACTTCAATTTTGGGTGAGCCCTTACTAACCAGTTTTCAAACATATTCATATATAGATTTGACTGTGAAGACACCTGAAGGTGTGAATTTTCAATAGAATGTGTCTGGTTCATTTGTTAGATTAACCATCATCAACCTTGTAACAAGTGAAGGAATTATGCCCTAGAGGCAATAATAAAGTTGTTATTTATATATTTTTATATCATGATAAATGTTTATTATTCATGCTAGAATTGTATTAACCGAAAACTTGATACATGTGTGAATACATAGACAAAACAAAGTGTTCCTAGTATGCCTCTACTTGACTAGCTCATTAATCAAAGATGGTTAAGTTTCCTGACCATGGGCATGTGTTGTCATTTAATGAAAGAGGTCACATCATTAGGAGAATGATGTGATGGACAAGACACATCTGTTAGATTAGCATAATGATCGTTAAGTTTTCTTGCTATCGCTTTCTTCATGACTTATACATATTCCTTTGACTATGAGATTATGCAACTCCCGAATACCGGAGGAACACCTTGTGTGCTATCAAACATCACAATGTAACTGGGTGATTATAAAGATGCTCTACAGGTGTCTCCGAAGGTGTTTGTTGGGTTGGCATAGATCAAGATTAGGATTTGTCACTTCGAGTATCGGAGAGGTATCTCTGGGCCCTCTCGGCAATGCACATCACGATAAGCCTTGCAAGCAATGTGACTAATGAGTTAGTTGCGGGATGATGCATTACTGAACGAGTAAACATACTTGCTGGTAACAAGATTGAACTAGATATGAAGATACCGACGATCGAATCTCGGGCAAGTAACATATTGATGACAAAGGGAATAACATATATTGTCATTACATTTTGACAGATAAAGATCTTCATGGAATATGTAGGAACCAATATGAGCATCCAGGTTCTGCTATTCGTTATTGATAGGAGATGTGTCTCAGTCATGTCTACATAGTTCTCGAACCCGTAGGGTTCGCACGCTTAACGTTCGATGACGATTTGTATTATGAGTTATGTGTTTTGGTATCCGAAGATTGTTCGGAGT
Source organism: Triticum urartu (assembly GCF_003073215.2). NCBI lineage: Eukaryota > Viridiplantae > Streptophyta > Magnoliopsida > Poales > Poaceae > Triticum > Triticum urartu. The sequence continues at coordinate 580,571,798 of NC_053023.1, read as the reverse complement.
CACGATTGAGATCACAGACATGATGAGGAGTATCGAAATGGTCGAGAGGTAAAGATTGATATATTGGACGATGGTATTCGGACACCGGAATGGTTCCGTATTGTTTCTGCTATTTTTTGTAGTACCGAGAGGTTACCGGAACCCCCGGGGAAATAATGGGCCTACATGGGCCATAGGGAAGAGAGAGGGGAGCCTGCAAGGGGTGGCGCGCGCCCCTCCCATGGGCTGTCCGAATTGGACAAGGGGAAGGGGGCGCGGCCCCCTTTCCTTCCCCCTCTCCCTCTCCTTCCCCCTTTCCCCCTCCGAAAGAAGGAAGGGTGGGGGCGACTTGGACTAGGAGTCCTAGTCGGTTCCCCCGCCATGGCGCGCCCCCTGTGGCCGGCCTCCTCCCTCTCCTCCTTTATATACGGGGGTAGGGGGCACCCCAAAGCACAACAGTTGTTTCTTAGCCATGTGCGGTGCCCCCCTCCACAGTCTACTTCTCTGGTCATATTGTCGTAGTGCTTAGGCAAAGCCCTGCGCGGATCACATCACCATCACCGTCACCATGCCGTCGTGTTGACGAAACTCTCCATCGACACTTTGCTGGATTAGGAGTTCGAGGGACGTCATCAAGTTGAATGTGTGCTGAACTCGGAGGTGTCGTACGTTCAGTACTTGATCGGTTGGACCGCGAAGAAGTTCGACTACATCAACCGCGTTAAGTTAACGCTTTCGCTTTCGGTCTACGAGGGTACATGGACGCACTCTCCCCCTCTCCTTGCTATGCATCTGCTAGATAGATCTTGCGTGATTGTAGGAAATTTTTGAAATTGCATGCTACGTTCCCCAACAACAAGACGTACCAACTGGGTCCATTTCTCACCAATTATAGGTCGTCGAAAAGGAATATTTAGCGGTTACGACCCTAGGTAAAATGTAGATTTCAAGTAGTGTTCTCGAGGCAACAGACATGTCTTTTCGTTGGGCAATATGATAATGCCATGGGCACCGCATAACTGGTGGCATATCCCCGGCCATGGGTGTTCTCAAAGCCTATAAACCATTGCCTGCCATAAAGGTTCGTAGACGAAAAACCAACTTTTAACCCCCATGAGACATTTCCAAAAAATGAGAATCATTTGGCTTTGCCTAAACTTCAGAAAGGGTTTTAGAATGTAGGTATTCATTTCGGAGCAATTATTTCCATACACCGTCCTAGGTGAGTAACGTAAAGCCATTTGTGCAACAAAAACTCTTAATCTCAAGATCTTCCAGTCCGAGACCCCCTTGGTCATTCAGACAACATATGACATCCCATATGTCTGAAAAGTTTAAAGAAATATGTAATAAAGTATATAATCAACATGTTGAAATCAAGTTGCTACGACCTACACATGGATCCATCAATCCATGTATTTGAGTTAGGAGTTTAGTGATATGTAAAAGTTACAGAATAGTTTCACAGCTCATGCTTCTGAGAACGCCTCAAAGAAATGGTCTGTTTGGTTGACCCAATTGAACCTTATTGCAGATGGTTTTATTGATGACTTGTCATGTAATTGAACCTTATTGCAGATGGTTTTATCGATGACTTATCATTTTGGGTCATGCTCTAAATAAAGCAAAATACTGGCTTCCACACTATGGAGGGTATCATCTAAATCTCAAAATAGGACACGATACGAGACATGGAACGAGAAAAGTCACTATTTCCATTTCATAAAATTCGAGGTTGTGAAGCTTATGTTAAGTGAGTTCTTATGTTGGACGAGCTCACGCTCAATTCTTAAAAGAAAATTGTGTGATATCCAAAATAAATATTAGAGTATTATTGTTCCACAATGGTGAGTAGCTTAAACAAGATGACAAATGTTTGTGACCCAAAGAATGTTTTGTCGGGAAATATTTTATTACCCGGAAGACTAAGGGGGATCGCAACAGCTTGAAGATATTTAAGAAACACCACTCGGGGATGTCCATCGAGCCCCTTTTTCAAAAAAGAAAAACAAAAATCATATTTAAATGTTTCAAAAAATTGTTTCTTTCCGTGGAAACTTATGTGTTTTCTGCACAAATGTGTAAAAAATCGTTTGAAAATATTGTGATGTATGCTGTACAAAAAAGACAAAATTGTGGCCCAACAAAAAGAAAAGTCGGCCCATTTTGAAAATACATATTTGCCTTGTTTTGGTAGGCCACGTGTCAAAGTATAATGTTATGAAACTTTTCTCGGATGTGTTAAACTTGTATTTCTGTATTTACAAATTTTGCCAGTTTCTTTTGCGCTATGGAAACATGTTTTTTTAAACAAGCTCACTGGAGCCTGGCCATCATTGGTCATTTGCGTGGATTCCTGTTCCATAATAGGATAAGAATCAATCAATCACATTTTAAAACAAAAATATTAGCCTAGATTCAATGAAAAATTTCTATGCTATGCTTTCAATTGCATGTCTTTTCCTATAAAAAATTGAGATACTTATCATTTCATCATTAGATAGCCCGGTCAGCAGCCACCGTTCCGGACCGGGGACGTCATCACTGTTGGCCGTGCGTGGCCGCTGCAGTTGTGCCCATATATGGCTAACAAACCGAGATAAGATGCACGTCATCCTTTGCATATGTGTAACGTCCAAGCGTAATCTCATCATCACGCCTGCCCATCATATTTCCTTTTCTGCTATCGAACTCTCCTATATAAACCACCACCCCAGGCGGAACTTCTCCATCTCAAATAGCTGCGCCACACCAACAGCAGAACCTTAACCAGTTACCCGGCCACTTATCAAGCACAGATGGCAAAGCTAGCGATGCCGCTCACTGCGACATTCCTGGCCTTCGGGCTGGCAGTGCTCCTCCTGTCAGTGGGGTTACTGCGGCACGGGCCCGGACTACTGCGGCGCCGGGTGCCAGTCGGGCCCGTGCACGGTGGCGAGCAGTGGCGCCGCAGCTGCGGAGGCGTCCGGCGGCAAGCCCGTGGGGAGCGAGCGCACCCCATAGGTGACGTGGGTACACCCGCCTCAACTCCCAGGCCTGAAATGTGATGGTCCTCCGATCCTAATAGAATAAAGCTAAGTAAGTGAATTGCTGGGAGCTAAGTAAAGCAACGCTGCCGTGTAATGGATATGGCTAATACGTACCGAGTGAGTACCTCGTAGATGGCCAGAGCAGTGTTGTTGAGAAGGAAATAAGCCACGGACAACAACGGTTGTTCGATATATTTGAATCAAAAATGTTTTACCGAATTATCATTTTGCATCCATCATAAATTGCACTTGGTATTTACTACCGCCTAGCCTACAAAAACGTCTTGTACTTTGATATGAAGGTAATATCAACTACTCTAAAAATGAATTAGTCGGCTCCAGCAGGGCAGCAGCGACAACAGCGCATCAGTGGCTCGTTCTAACACTGGCAGTGGTTGTTGGGGAGTTCAGAATCTCAATGTAATTTTTATTATGTTTGAGGTGCTTTGTACTTTCGGTGAACATTGATAATATATTTGGATCATTTTCATCAAAAAATGAATTTGAAATAAATCGAGAGAGATAGATAGATAGATAGATAGATATAGAGAGAGAGAGCACGCAGTGATGAAGCTATGTATCTAGGGTAGGGTCATGGACCTGTCCAAACTGACCTACCCAAAGACACCTCCAGAAGAAATCACATTTCAATCGACTTGGCGGTGTTTCACTCGACGGACTCGAAGACACTCGATCAAGAAGCAACCACTCGACCAAGATCCAACCACCCGACGGCCAGGAGACCTAAAGTCACTCCGCACGCTAACGGTCGGTCATTAAGTAGCTTTTATGGTCATCATAGCACTTTATTAGGGGCGTTACCAGTAACGCCCAACCTTAATGTACTTAAAACCCTGCATAACTGAGGGCCGGAGGGGTCTGGCGGACTCTATATAAGCCACCCCCCTCCTCAGTGTAAAGGATTCGCACCCCTATAATTCATACTCTCATAATCTAGTCGACCGCCTCCGGGCTCCGAGACGTAGGGCTATTACTTCCTCCGAGAAGGGCCTGAACTCGTAAAACTTGCGTTCTTACAACTTCTCCATAGCTAAGATCTTGCCTCTCCATACTTACCCCCCTACACTACTGTCAGACTTGGAACCGCGACAGTTGGCGCCCATCGTGGGGCAGGTGTTTTAGCGTTTGTTGGAGGAGTTGCGACCTTTTCCGACCTGAATCATCATGGTTTTCGGCGGAGTTTTGGTGGAGGGCCGCGAGATCCGTCTCGGTGCGCTCACGTTCATCGTCGACGACTCTGCTTGGCTCCAGGAGGCTCTGCTCGACGTGGACGCACTCCCTGTTCGCGGGGCAACGCACTTTAGCGCGTGCGTCCGCGCGTTCTCCTGCGGCAACCGTCGACCCCCTACCGGTCGGCTCCTGTGTTGTCCTCCCTCCCCATCTCCCGCCGTCGCAAGCGCTCCGGTCGGTCGAGACTTTAGCGGTGGGTGAGACACGCGGTGGCACGTCAGTGGTCACCCCTCAAGTCGCGGCGATCGAGCCCGACGAATCCCTCGACGGACTGTTCGACCTGTCAACTGGCTCCGCAGAGACCGCATCCGAGTGCGACAGCAGCGATCCGGCGGTGAAGGTTCTGATGGTCGATGGACCGCCCAGTCCTCCCGGTTTTCCCCGCACCGACGGAGGCGCAGGTGGAGGCGACCCATCGCGTCCCCATGAGGAGTATCTTCCCGAGCCTCTCACGTCGCTGCAGAGAGAAGAATTTCGCCACCGGAACGTGGATGCACTGCACACTCCTATCGTTGGAGAAACCCCCGAGGCTCGCGCCTTGGAAGACGCGCGCCTGGCAAACTTGGCCGAGCGCACTCGACTGGAGAACCTCCAGCGAGCACTGACGAGCGTGCACGACAACGGGTTCCCGAATCCAGTCGACGTCAGCTCTTCCCGCCCCCGCAGGTATATCGAACTCCGATTCAGAATTTAGCAGCTGCGGCCCGTATAGCGGAGTCGATTCAGCCTTCCCAGTCGGAGGCTGGCAGAGGCTTGCTGCAGATCAGAGCGTTACTGCGGGCAGCAGGAGACCAGAATTCCGCTGTTTCTCAGTCGCAGAACAGGATTCACAGCAGATCCGTTGCCGCGGACACAGTCCAGTCGGCTCACAGCCCGAGATCGCCCCCGAGGCGTGAGGGACGTGGAGACCGGCGTGACCAATATGGGAACCATGAGCAGTATGATCACCGAGTCAATCGTGACGGTCGACGTCGAGTGCCCACGCCTTCCCAGAGGAGCGGGTCGTATGTGCCTCGCCAGCAGGATGACAGGCGCCCTCATAGTGGTGGGCGAAGGATTCCAGTCGACCCCAGAGGGCCAGGATTTGATGCGAGATCCATTCTCGTCCAAGGTTTGGTCGACAGGAACAGGGCTCACCGAGAAGGTCACGACAGAGATGCACCTACCAGCAGCAGAGTACATGTTTCGGGGCCAGAGTGCTTTAGTAGAGCCATCAGGGCCGCTGTGATTCCTCCCAACTTCAGGTTGGCGACTGGAGTCAGTAAGTTCACTGGCGAGTCCAAGCCCGATACTTGGCTTGAGGACTACCGAGTGGCCGTCCAGATTGGCGACGGTAATGATGAAGTGGCCATGAAGCACCTGCCTCTCATGTTGGAGGGCTCGGCCAGAGCGTGGCTGAACCAGTTAGCGCCTAGCAGCATTTACACTTGGGAAGATCTCTCCCGAGTGTTCATCACCACATTTGAAGGCACATGCAAGCGACCGGCAGGGTTGACGGAACTGCGGTCTTGCGTGCAGAAGCCGAATGAAACTTTGAGGGATTACATCCAGAGGTGGATCACGTTACATCACTCGGTGGAGAATGTGCCTGACCACCAAGCAGTTTGTGCCTTCAAGGAAGGCGTCAAGTACAGAGAACTGAATTTGAAATTCGGTCGAACCGGAGATATGTCCCTGAATCGGATGATGGAGATTGCCACCAAGTACGCTAATGGTGAAGATGATGATCGACTCAGGAGTGGCAAGCTCAAGTCAGTCGCCGAAGAAACCGGAGGAAATTCCAATCAGAAATAGAAGCGAAAAACCGAGCCAGCGGCTCCCAGGGAAGCCTTGGCTTTAACCCAAGGAAAGTTTAAAGGGAAACCTAAAGGACCTTGGAACCCCAAAAAGGTTAAAGACCAGGACGGAAATGATGTGTTGGACTTACCATGTCTCGTCCACACAAAGAAAGATTAAGAGGGTAATTTCATTTACCCGAAACATACCACTCGACAGTGTCGACTCTTGATCCAGCAGTTCTAGGGCAAGCAGCCTAAAGGTAAGGAAAAGGAGTCGGACAAGGTCGAGGACAAAGAAGACAGTGACGACGGATACCCTCAGGTCAATTCCACTCTGATGATTTTTGCCGATGTTGAAAGCAAAAGTCGACTGAAAGTTATTAACCGAGAGGTGAATATGGTCGCTCCGGCGACACCTAGTTACCTGAAATGGTCTCAGACTGCCATAACATTCGACCAGTCCGACCACCCAACGCACATCGCCACCCCTGGGAGGCAAGCTTTGGTGGTCGACCCAGTTGTTGAAGGCACTCGACTGACGAAAGTCCTGATGGATGGTGGCAGTGGTTTGAACATATTGTATGCTGAGACGTTGAAAGGGATGGGCATTCCGATGTCCAGACTCAGTGCCAGCAACATGAGTTTCCATGGAGTCATTCCTGGGAAGAAGGCTGAATCACTCGGCCAGATTGCTCTTGATGTGGTTTTCGGTGATTCCAAAAATTACCGCAAAGAAAAGTTGACATTCGAAGTTGTAGACTTCCAGAGTGCCTACCACGCTATTTTGGGGAGGCCGGCTTATGCACGCTTCATGGCCCGACCATGTTACGTGTACCTCAAATTGAAGATGCCTGGCCCTAAAGGTGTGATCGCTATTACGGGCAATCGGAAGAAATCAGAAGAATGTTTTCAGAAAGGTTCGAAGATCGCTGATGCTCAGATGGTAGTGGTGGAGTTGCAGGAATACCAGAAGACTGCAGACCCGAGTGATTTGTTGCGAGCCAAGAAGCCCGCTACAGAGTCAGCTTTTCAGTCGACTGGCGATATGAAGACAACTCACATCCACCCGACTGACCCCAGCGCTGCTCCAACTCATATCTCGACAACACTCGACTCCAAATAGGAAGAAGCGCTCATCCAGTTCCTTCGTGAGAACTGGGACATTTTCGCATGGAAGCCCTCTGACATGCCAGGTGTTCCCAGGGAGCTGGCTGAGCACCGCCTAAGAGTCGACTCAAAAGTAAAACCTGTCAAGGAACATCTCCGACGGTCCGCCGTCCAGAAGAGAAAGGCCATTGGCGAAGAGGTGGCTTGGCTCTTAGCGGCAGAGTTCATCCGAGAAATCTACCACTCCGAGTGGCTCGCCAATGTTGTCATGGTCCCCAAGAAGGACAAGTCACTTCGCATGTGCATTGAATTTAAACATATCAATCAGGCCTGCCCGAAAGATCATTTTCCTCTCCCCCGCATCGACCAGATAGTCGACTCGACTGCGGGATGTGAGCAACTGTCTTTTTTAGATGCCTATTCCGGGTACCATCAGATCTGTCTGTATGGGCCTGACGAGATCAAAACAGCTTTCATCACTCCATTCAGGTGCTTTTGTTATGTTACCATGCCATTCGGCCTCAAGAATGCTGGAGCCACATTCATGAGGATGATTCAGAAGTGTTTGCTCACCCAAATCAGTCGGAATGTGGAGGCGTACATGGATGATATTGTGGTCAAGTCACGGAAGGGTTCCGACCTGCTGACTGACCTTGCTGAAACCTTTGCCAACCTCAGAAGGTTTGATATCAAGCTTAATCCATCAAAATGCACATTCGGGGTTCCTGGCGGAAAGTTACTCGGTTTTCTCGTTTCCGAACGGAGAATCGACGCCAATCCAGAAAAAATCGGTACTATACCCCGAATGAAAAGTCCTGTGCGAGTGCACGATGTTCAGAAGCTTACTGGTTGCTTGGCCGTCCTAAGTCGATTCATATCTCATCTCGGTGAAAAGGCATTGCCTCTTTACCGATTGATGAAGAAGTCTGACAAGTTCGAGTGGACTCCTGAAGCTGACGCAGTGTTCGCAGAGCTCAAAGCTCTGCTCTCCACCCAGCCGGTGCTTGCTGCCCCAATCAGCAAGGAGCCTTTGCTGCTTTACATTGCAGCCACAGGACAAGTCGTCAGTACGGTACTTACGATCGAGTGGGAAGAAGAAGGGAAAACCTTCAAAGTTCAGCGCCCAGTGTATTATATTTCCGAAGTCTTGACCCCATCGAAGCAAAGATATCCTCATTATCAAAAGCTCGTATATAGGATTTATATGACCACAAAGAAAGTTGCCCACTACTTCTCTGATCATTCCATTACAGTCGTCAGCGACGCTCCGTTGTCAGAGATCTTGCATAACAGGGACGCAACTGGTCGAGTGGCAAAATGGGCGATTGAACTCCTTCCTCTAGATATCAAGTTTGAGGCAAAGAAAGCTATCAAGTCCCAGGCAATCGCGGATTTTGTCGTCGAGTGGATTGAACAGCAACTGCCGACTCAGGTTCACTCGGAGCATTGGACCATGTTCTTCGACGGTTCCAAGATGCTAAATGGTTCCGGCACCGGAGTGGTGTTGGTCTCCCCCAGAGGAGATAAACTCAGATATGTTCTTCAAATCCACTTTGATTCCTCTAACAACGAGGCAGAATACGAAGCACTTTTATATGGGTTGCTAATGGCCATTTCACTCGGCGTCCGTCGTCTCATGGTCTATGGCGACTCAGATTTGGTGGTTAATCAAGTGATGAAGGAATGGGACGTCAGAAGTCCATCCATGACTGGTTATTGCAATGCAGTGAGAAAGCTGGAGAAGAAATTCGAGGGGTTAGAGCTTCATCACATACCCCGACTGAAAAATCAAGCAGCTGATGATCTGGCAAAAATAGGTTCCAAAAGAGAAGCCATTCCCAGCAATGTGTTTTTGGAACACATCCACACACCATCAGTCCAGGAGGATCCCTTCACTGAAGAGGCCCCGCAGCCAAAAAGCGCCACGGATCCGACTGAAGTTGAAGTTCCAGCTGTGGTCGACCTGATCATGGAAGTCTTGGTTATCACTCCCGTCTGGACAGAACCATACATCACGTACATCCTAAGGAAAGAACTCCCAGAAGACGAAGAAGAGGCTCGATAGATCGTCTGTCGATCCAAGGCCTTTACAGTCATAAAGCGACAGTTATATAGAGAAAGCGCGACTGGGGTCGGCCAGAAGTGTATTACACCAGAAGAAGGTGAGATGATCCTTAACGATATCCACTCGGGGACCTGTGGTCATCATGCGTCCTCTCGGACCATTGTGGCTAAAGCATACTGAGCGGGGTTCTACTGGCCAAGAGCCAATGAGATGGCAAAAGAGATAGTCGACAAATGTGAAGGATGTCAGTATTACTCCAATATGCCGCACAAGCCCGCATCAGCCCTGAAAACCATTCCACTCGTCTGGCCCTTCGCTGTTTGGGGGCTGGACATGGTTGGACCACTGAGAACAAGCAGGAGCGGCTTCACTCATGTGCTGGTAGCAGTCGACAAGTTCACCAAATGGATTGAAGCCAAGCCTATCAAGAATCTTGATGTGTGCACCGCTATCAGTTTCATCAGAGAGTTGATATTCAGATATGGAGTTCCACACAGCATCATCACCGACAATGGGTCAAACTTCGATTCCGACAAATTCAGGGCCTTTTGCGCCTCTCAGGGCACTCGAGTCGACTATGCTTCGGTCGCTCACCCCCAGTCGAATGGGCAAGCAGAAAGGGCGAACGGCCTGATTCTCAAAGGACTGAAACCCCGATTGATGCGCGATCTCAAGCATGCAACAGGTGCATGGGTCGACGAGCTTCCATTAGTCCTTTGGGGATTAAGAACAACCCCGAATCGATCGACCAGAAGAACCCCATTCTTTTTGGTCTACGGAGCCGAGGTAGTCTTACCGAGTGACCTGCTTCACAGCGCTCCCCGAGTCGAGCTCTACTATGAAGATGAAGCAGAACAAGCCTGGCAGGACGTAGTCGACCTCCTAGAAGAAGAAATAGAAATGGCCTTGATTCGATCGACCATCTATCAGCAAGACTTGCGTCGATTCCATGCCAGAAACGTGAAGAGCCGAGCCTTCCAAGGAGACTTAGTCCTCCGAGTGGATCAGCAGAAACCACACAAGATCGCTCCTACTTGGGAAGGCCCCTTCATAGTCACCAGAGTCCTCCACAATGGAGCATACCACCTCTATAATGTCGATCGCCAGATTGATGAGCCACGAGCCTGGAATGCGGAGCTACTCCGCCCCTTTTATACTTGAGTTATCATTCAGATAAGATGTAATAAGAAAAAACTCCTGTAGTTTATTTATCAAAGACAAGAGCATTATAATTTTCCCAGTGATTATTATTGTTTTTCTTTACATAAGAAATCCCCTAGTGGGTGGCTTAGCTGCGAATCTGCTTCGCCTAAGTTTATAAAAACGATTTCCTACCGAGTGGCGAGCCAGCCTCCCACTCGTAGTCTTAGCTGCGAATCCGTTTCGCCTAAGTTTCTCTCGCTTGAGGACTTAGCTGCAGTCAGGCACTCGCCTAAGTTTGAAAAAATCCTACCGAGTGGAGAGCAGCCCTCCCACTCGGGGGCTTAGCTGCAGTCCAGTCTAGTTCTCTCGCTTGAGGACTTAGCTGCAGTCAGGCACTCGCCTAAGTTTGAAAAAATCCTACCGAGTGGAGAGCATCCCTCCCACTCGGGGGCTTAGCTGCAGTCCAGTACTCGCCTAAGTTCTCTCGCTTGAGGACTTAGCTGCAGTCAGGCACTCGCCTAAGTTTGAATCCTACCGAGTGGAGAGCAGCCCTCCCACTCGGGGGCTTAGCTGCAGTCCAGTACTCGCCTAAGTTCTCTCGCTTGAGGACTTAGCTGCAGTCAGGCACTCGCCTAAGTTTGAAAAATCCTACCGAGTGGAGAGAGCCCTCCCACTCGGGGGCTTAGCTGCAGTCCAGTACTCGCCTAAGTTCTCTCTGCAGGACTTAGCTGCAGTCAGGCACTCGCTAAGTTTGAAAAAATCCTAGAGTAGAGCAGCCCTCCCACTCGGGGGCTTAGCTGCATTGTACGCCTAAGTTCTCTCGCTTGAGGACTTAGCTGCAGTCAGGCACTCGCCTAAGTTTGAAAAAATCCTACCGAGTGGAGAGCAGCCCTCCCACTCGGGGGCTTAGCTGCAGTCCAGTACTCGCCTAAGTTCTCTCGCTTGAGGACTTAGCTGCAGTCAGGCACTCGCCTAAGTTTGAAAAAATCCTACCGAGTGGAGAGCATCCCTCCCACTCGGGGGCTTAGCTGCAGTCCAGTACTCACCTAAGTTCTCTCTCTTGAGGACTCAGCTGCAGTCAGGCACTCGCCTAAGTTTGAAAAACAAAAAATCCTACCGAGTGGAGAGCAGCCCTCCCACTCGGAGGCTTAGCTGCAGTCCAGTACTCGCCTAAGTTCTCTCGCTTGAGGACTTAGCTGCAGTCAGGCACTCGCCTATGTTTGAAAAATCCTACCGAGTGGAGAGCAGTCCTCCCACTCGGGGGCTTAGCTGCAGTCCAATACTCGCCTAAGTTCTCTCACCTCGGAGAGCCCTCCCACTCGGGGGCTTAGCTGCAGTCCAGTACTCGCCTAAGTTCTCTCACTTGAGGACTTAGCTGCAGTCAGGCACTCGCCTAAGTTTGAAAAAATCCTACCGAGTGGAGAGCAACCTCCCACTCGGGGGCTTAGCTGCAGTCCAGTACTCGCCTAAGTTCTCTCGCTTGAGGACTTAGCTGCAGTCAGGCACTCGCCTAAGTTTGAAAAATCCTACCGAGTGGAGAGCAGCCCTCCCACTCGGGGGCTTAGCTGCAGTCCAGTACTCGCCTAAGTTCTCTCTCTTGAGGACTTAGCTGCAGTCAGGCACTCGCCTAATTTTGAAAAAATCCTACCGAGTGGAGAGCAGCCCTCCCACTCGGGGGCTTAGCTGCAGTCCAGTACTCTCCTAAGTTCTCTTGCTTGAGGACTTAGCTGCAGTCAGGCACTCGCCTAAGTTTGAAAAAATCCTACCGAGTGGAGAGCAGCCCTCCCACTCGGAGGCTTAGCTGCAGTCCAGTACTCGCCTAAGTTCTCTCGCTTGAGGACTTAGCTGCAGTCAGGCACTCGCCTATGTTTGAAAAATCCTACCGAGTGGAGAGCAGTCCTCCCACTCGGGGGCTTAGCTGCAGTCCGGTACTTGCCTAAGTTTTCTCGGTTGAAGACTTAGCTGCGGTCAGGTACTCGCCTAAGTATGAAACACATCCCGCTCTGCAGTAACAAGCTGCAGATCGACGACCACCTCCTCCTTACAAATACAACGTGCACTCCATCCCGCTCTGCAGTAACGAGGTGCAGGTCGACTGCTACCACCCCCTTCGGAGCCGCGCCACAAGTACAAAAAAGTTGTCTCGAAAGAAGAACTATTTCCATTCGACGGGGGATTCATAAAGATATTCAACGATAAACCGAGTTCAGATAAATCCTAAAGGGTCCAGACCACAGGTCAAAGTGCTCAGGCATTCAGCCCGAAAGAGTTTAACGGTTACAAAAACCACTCGGCATTCCGAGGCAAAATTAAGGTGGGGCATAAAAGTTTGTTCACTCCACAGGAGGAGGGCTGGCAGGCTCGACGAACTCGTCCAGGTCGACGCCATCGGCAATCTGAGTGGCGGCAGCAATGAAAGTCTCCATAAAAGTTTGGAAGTCGTGCTTCTGGGTGTTGGCGACCTTGATTGCGGCCAGCTTATCTTGTCGCACCTCCTTGCAGTGGACACGAACCAAAGACAGAGCCACATCAGCGCCACACCGAGCAGAAGACTTCTTCCACTCCTGCACTCGGTCAGGGATTCCGTTAAGTCGAGTCATCAGAGACTCAAGATCGTTTTGGAGTGTGGCCTCTAGCCAAAGTGTCGGGTCGATCCATGACATGGCGACCTTCAGTCGAGCCAAGTAGTCCACGGCACCGTCGATGCGGGATTCCAGTCAGAACAGATTCATGGCAGTTTCATCTTTCACGGGAGAGTTGATTGGATCCAAACCTGGTTCGATCCGCCCAGTCTCCTCTTCAAAGTTCTGGAAAAACTCTGCATTCACGATCCAAGGATAAGTCAATTTTCGTACACTGAGTCGACACAAAAAAAAATCAGTCAGAACAGAATGTGCACCTTCAAGCTTGATGAACAACTTCTTGGCAAGACTTCTTAGATAGCTCTCTAGATCATCCCTCCTGCGAGCAATGCTTTCCATTTTCTCGCCCTGGACGAGATCCGCCTTCTTCCAGCGCAAGCACTCCTTGTTGGAGTCATTCAGAGCAGACTTCAGCCTGGTATTCTCTTCTTCCAACTGGCCGACCGAAGCCAGCTTCTGTTCGGCCAGAGTGACTCTGTCGTCAGCTTCCTTTCGGGCAGCAGCCAGATCCCGGTCCTTCTTTGCCAGAGCTTCTCTCAGCTTTTCTGCAAAGAAATGGTGCTTGATTCAGAAAGAGCAGAAGGGTACTCAAGCCCAAGGCAAACCAGTCGACAAACTCATCTTACCATTGGCACCATCCTTAGCCTTTTGCAGCTCTGTCTTGGCCAGCTCCAAGTCAAGGTTCAGTTGGATCTTCTATTTCTCCAAATCAGCAAAGCGAGCTCCAAGATCACAAGATTTCTGCAATCAAAGAGGAGAAGTTATTTTACAGCGAAAAACAACAAAGGCAATAAATACTAAGACTACGGTCGACTGCCCGCAGTCCACCATAGTCTCGGGGACTACACCCAGTGGGTGCACTTTGTGTGCCCCCACCGGTTCTGATCCCACTCGACCGGCCCGCTGAAGTCGAGCCCAGGAAAAAAAGGCAGAAAGAGGGAAAGTAGAACTCAGACTACAGTCGACTGCCAGCAGTCCACCGTAGTCTCGGGGACTACACCTAGTGGGTGCACTTTGCGTGCCCCATCGGTTCTGATCCCACTCAACCAGACCGAGTGGAAGAGACAAACTACCAGTTTGGTTTATACATTCGAAAAAATACAACAACTACAGTCGACTGCCAGCAGTCCACCGTAGTCTCGGGGACTACACCCAGTGGGTGCACTCAACGTGCCCCCACCGGTTCAAAAATTTCAATCGACGCACCCAGTGGGTGTACAGATGCAAAGATTTTCGGAAAAGAGTCTTCAGATAACATATCTAACAAAACAAGCAGTGACCAATTAACCTGAACATTGCTTTGGAGGGCCGAGCTAGCGTCGTAGGCAGCCTGACTGGCGTCCCGAACCATCCTCATCTTCTCCATCATGATGCCCGCCTGACGTATGGCTTCCTTGGCAGCATTCGCTTCGTCCTCCCGGACATGATGGGTCGCAAAAACTGAAGGTGGGTCGACGGGAGCCTGAGCAGTCAACGAAGAGGGCAAGGCACTCGACAGTGGCACAACAAAGGTAACAGAACCCCGATTGGCGTCGCCAGTGTCCTGAACGACTGGTTCCGTCCTTGGCGTCGACTGTGGCGCCTCGCTTGTAGGAGCCTGCCTATTTTTCCTTGTCAAAGGCCTCTCGGGCTCTTCATCATCATCAGGGAGGTCAATAACGTTGGGAGCTATGCAAAGTTCAATCGTCAAAATCACATCACCCAATGGTACACGTTGCAGTTGAATCGACCAAAATAAAGACAGTATGGCAGGAGTCATACCCAGTTTTGACGTGACCGCATCCTCCATCACCTCATCATCATCCCTGTAGGCTGAGGTCCTAGAAGTGGCAGCGCTGGTAGTTCCAAAGTTCGTCCTATTAAAACAAGAAAAACAAATGGCGCTGAGCGTCGAGTGTATACAGAGGAAGACACTTACGCAGAAGCGACGGGGATGTCAATCTTAATCTTCGGCAACGCCTTCCGGATTTTTGGCTCTGCAACTTTGGGGTGCTTGGGCGCTTTCTCGGTCGGGGTTGGTGAAGAGATCCGAGGACGCTTCGAAGATTGATCAGCTTGAGCAGTCGCCTTTTCACGGACGCTCAGTCGTTCTTGGGCAAGTTTGGATCGCCTCTCCCTGCGAGGAGGCGACTCGACTTCTTCTTCGTTGCTTGAGTCTTCGCTTTCTCCATCCTCTTCACCATCAGAAGTCCACTCGCCACTGTCGCTGCCGCTCGCCTCGCCTTCCAAGTCTTGCCCTTGCTCTCCATTGGGCATCGAGTACATTTCAATGAGGGCCTGAAAAAATAACAATCAAAAGACATTCAGTCGACCGCAAACGGGACATCACATGGAGAGTCGGAAAGTTACTTACAGAAACATACCTGCTCCGGTTGACGCGAGTTGTCGAATGGAGTCACCCTCCTGGATCCCCGAGGGTTGTCTTTGTTGCCAGTGATTCCTCTCAACCAGCTCTCCAAGGTATCCTCACTGACCTCCTCCGGGTGGATCCGAGTGGTATCTTCGAGCCCAGAATACATCCACATCGGATGATCGCGCGCCTGAAGGGGTTGGATGCGTCGACCGAGAAATACCTCCAGCAGATCCATCCCGGTCACTCCGTTGCGGACGAGCTGGACGACCCGTTCGACCAGCTCCTTGACCTGCGCCTTCTCTTCTGGAACTATCTTCAGGGCAGTAGGCTTCTCCACTCGAGCCAAGGAGAAAGGAGGAAGCCCAGTCGACTGGCCAGGGGTCGGTTGATCCTTGCAGTAAAACCAAGTCGACTGCCAGCCCCGGACCGAGTCAGGAAGGATCATCGCTGGGAAAGTACTTTTGCTCCTCATCTGGATCCCCAGACCACCGCACATCTGGATCACCCGAGTCCTCTCGTCACTCGACTTGGTCTTTTTGACCGACTGGGAACGGCAAGTGAAGATATGTTTGAAGAGCCCCCAGTGCGGTCGACAACCCAAGAAGTTTTCGCACATAGACACGAAAGCGGCCAGATAGACTATGGTATTCGGAGTAAAATGGTGGAGCTGAGCCCCAAAGAAGTTCAAAAAACCCCGGAAGAAAGGGTGGGGAGGCAGCGAGAACCCACGATCTATGTGAGTTGCTAAGAGGACGCACTCACCCTCTCTGGGCTGCAGCTCAGTTTCGTCTCCCGGGAGCCAAGCCGACTTGTGGGGGATAAATCCCCCTTCCACCAGGTCGTCGAGGTCGTCCTGCGTGATTGCCGAGCGGATCCAGTCGCCCTGGATCCAGCCCGCCGGCAGGCCGGACCTCGACGAGGATCCGCCCCGGTTGGTCCACTTGCCGTTCGCCTTCGTGGTTGCCTTCTTCGCGCATTCCAGCGCCGCCGTCTTGTCCTTCCCCATGGTGGCAGTTCGAGCTCGAGCGAAGATCCGGCGACGAGACGGAAGCAAGGGTGGCGGAGAAATCGGGAGAAAACAGAGAGAGAATGGTGGCGTGCGGAACAGAGCCCCGGCCCAACGCCTTATATGAGGCTGCTTCCGAGTGGCTGACTGGTAGGCCCGGACGGCCCTGCCAAATCCCGTGGCGATCGCGCACGCGATATGTGGCGAAAAAGGTGGCGCGGGGATCGAGGCGGCTCCGTGCTATCCCATCCGTTTACTGCGGCCTCTCCCGTCCCGCGCGCTTCCCGAAATTTGGATCCCACGAAATCCGCGGGCAGCAGAACAACTCATCGGACCGAAGATCTGCTCCGCACCGTCACTCAGAACTCTTCAAGTATAAGAACTCACTCGACAAAACCTAAGAATGGATCAAGGCGACTGGAAAGAAAGTTGTTGTCATCACTCTGGTCCATTGATCCGAAACAAGGTATGCTCACGACATGAAAAATGAGTCGGAGATGTGCTCAAACCCTTTCCCACTCAAACCTCGATCCATTCGGGGGCTAATGATGAAGCTATGTACCTAGGGTAGGGTCATGGACCTGTCCAAACTGACCTACCCAAGGACACCTCCAGAATAAATCACATTTCAATCGACTTGGCGGTGTTTCACTCGACGGACTCGAAGACACTCGACCAAGAAGCAACCACTCGACCAAGATCCAACCACCCGACGGCCAGGAGACCTAAAGTCACTCCACACGCTAACGGTCGGTCATTAAGTAGCTTTTATGGTCATCATAGCACTTTATTAGGGGCGTTACCAGTAACGCCCGACCTTAATGTACTTAAAACCCTGCATAACTGAGGGCCGGAGGGGTCTGGCGGACTCTATATAAGCCACCCCCTCCTCAGTGTAAAGGGTTCGCACCCCTGTAATTCATACTCTCATAATCCAGTCGACCGCCTCCGGGCTCCGAGACGTAGGGCTATTACTTCCTCCGAGAAGGGCCTGAACTCGTAAACCTTGCGTTCTTACAACTTCTCCATAGCTAAGATCTTGCCTCTCCATACTTACCCCCCTACACTACTGTCAGACTTGGAACCACGACACGCAGTGCTAGGAGGCCAAGGTGAGAGCGGCCCGGATGGGCACGACATTACCGGCAAAGGCGAGTCCGCGATATGACCCATGAGGGTCTGATAAGGACCTCACCAGATCTGAGAGGTAGGGGAAAAATCGGACCGGGGAGAGAGATCATGTGCCATGGGGAATCAAGCTAGAAAATAAGACGGTTGGAGGAAGAAGAAAAAAAGATCTATTTGTTCGTTTCCGATCCAATGGCTCAAAGCTATTATTTTTTGATCGCCGAAACTGAAAAGAAAACCAGTTACCTCACAAAAGGATTGATTATTTCATTTTGAAGGCGAGTCGGCCTACAACATCAACACTAGAAGGCTCCGACTTAAAAGCATCTTCAATAGCTGCCCTACAATAAAGCATTGAAAAGTACTTGGAGAGAAATTTAGGGCACAAGAAGTGACTTTTGAGACATTAGAAATTTTTTATCTCCAACAGCTGCCCTGAAATTGATGCCCTAATATACATCATGTCACTCTTTTTATGGTATCCTATTATAGGGCAGTTGTTGGAGGAACGTTTTTGGCACAAAGTGATGTAAAACAATCATTTTCTTGTGGTTCTGCGTGGCTCCCCGTGATGTAAACTTTTAGGACAGCTGCACGTGATGTAAATACATCATTTGGGGTTGTTTCTGAGGGCTGCCCAAAAACGGGACCACACCCGTTGGAGACCATGACAAGTTTTGAGCACTGTTGGAGCAAGTTTTGGTGCAAAGTGACGTAAAAAGTCAGGAACCATGGCTACTGTTGGAGATGCTCTAAAGATCTGAACCCAAACTATTTTTGATAGTCGTTTAATTCACATAAGTGCGGGAAGAAGCTACATGATGATGGCCTTCTAGAGTCATTTCATTTTCAACCACTTGAGATGTGCGAAGCTTGAAGATGAAGAAGGCACTTTTCCCTGCGATCTAGATATTGGAACTTATAGGTTATGTATGTGGTCCACTGAGCATGACAAATCAAAGAGGTTTTCAATTTTTCATATTTTTTATAGGCGAACTTAATAGATATGAATATGGCAACCTTTTTTTAGAAAAAGAGGGGACTGCCCTCAGTCTCTGCATCAAATGATGCACACAAACTTTTAATAATCACCGCAAAATTCATGCCATCCAACAGTTCAAAATAGTTCAACAGATTAATTGCCACAAATGGATGCCCAAATGGCAAAAATAAAAAGTACAAATATGAGCCTTATGCATCACAAATCGTACTAGTGGGTCCACAACCAAATGGGTGAATAAATCTCAAGAGACCATATTTCATCGGTTGCAACCAAAGACTGTGGGCGCCCGCTTGTCCCCCTTACGAAGTAAGGACCAAATATGAATCCAGTTGACAAGCCTAAAAAATGACTCACTAGAAATTTGGAACTTTACTAAAGTTAAGAATATAACCATTACGAGAGTTTCAAATAGCCCAAAGTAAAGCACAAACTCCTATACAAATTTGAGACTTCAATTTTGGGTGAGCCCTTACTAACCAGTTTTCAAACATATTCGTATATAGATTTAATTGTGAAGACACCTGAAGGTGTGAATTTTCAATAGAATGTGTCTGGTTCATTTGTTAGATTAACCATCATTAACCTTGTAACAAGTGAAGGAATTATGCCCTAGAGGCAATAATAAAGTTGTTATTTATATTTCCTTATATCATGATAAATGTTTATTATTCATGCTAGAATTGTATTAACCGAAAACTTGATACATGTGCGAATACATAGACAGAACAGAGTGTCCCTAGTATGCCTCTACTTGACTAGCTCGTTAATCAAAGATGGTTAAGTTTCCTGACCATGGGCATGTGTTGTCATTTGATGAACGGGGTCACATCATTAGGAGAATGATGTGATGGACAAGACACATCCGTTAGCTTAGCATAATGATCGTTAAGTTTTATCACTATCGCTTTCTTCATGACTTATACATATTCCTTTGACTATGAGATTATGCAACTCCCGAATACGGGAGGAACACCTTGTGTGCTATCAAACGTCACAACGTAACTGGGTGATTATAAAGATGCTCTACAGGTGTCTCCGAAGGTGTTTGTTGGGTTGGCATAGATCGAGATTAGGATTTGTCACTCCGAGTATCGGAGAGGTATCTCTGGGCCCTCTAGGTAATGCACATCATGATAAGCCTTGCAAGCAATGTGACTAATGAGTTAGTTGTGAGATGATGCATTACGAAACGAGTAAAGATACTTGCCGGTAACGAGATTGAACTAGGTATGAAGATACCGACGATTGAATCTCGGGCAAGTAACATACCAATGACAAAGGGAATAACGTATGTTGTCATTACGGTTTGACAGATAAAGATCTTCATGGAATATGTAGGAACCAACATGAGCATCCAGGTTCTGCTATTGGTTATTGATCAGAGATGTGTCTCGGTCATGTCTATGTAGTTCTCGAACCGGTAGGGTCCGCACGCTTAACATTCGATTATGATTTGTATTATGAGTTGTGTGTTTTGGTATCCGAAGATTGTTTGGAGTCCTGATTGAGATCACGGACATGACGAGGAGTCTCGAAATGGTCGAGAGGTAAAGATTGATATATTGAACGATGGTATTCGGACACCGGAATGGTTCCAGATTGTTTCTGGTATTTTTTTGGAGTACCGGGAGGTTACGGAACCCCCGAGTTAATAATGGGCCTACATGGGCCATAGGGGAGAGAGAGGGGAGCCTGCAAGGGGTGGCGCGCCCCCCTCCCATGGGCTGTCTGAATTGGACAAGGGGAAGGGGGCGCGACCCCCTTTCCTTGCCCCTCTCCCCCTCCGAAAGAAGGAAGGGTGGGGGCGACTTGGACTAGGAGTCCTAGTCGGTTCCCCCCCATGGTGCGCCCCCTGTGGCCGGCCTCCTCCCTCTCCTCCTTTATATACGGGGGCAGGGGGCACCCCAAAGTACAACAATTGTTTCTTAGCCGTGTGCGGTGACCCCCTCCACAGTTTACTCCTCCGGTCATATTGTCATAGTGCTTAGGCAAAGCCCTGCGTGGATCACATCACCATCACCGTCACCACGTTGTCATGCTGACGAAACTCTCCCTCGACACTTTGCTGGATCAAGAGTTTGAGGAACGTTATTGAGCTGAACGTGTGTTGAACTCGGAGGTGCCGTGCGTTCGGTACTTGATCGGTTGGATCGCGAAGAAGTTCGACTACACCAACCGCATTATGTTAACGCTTCCGCTTTCGGTCTACGAGGGTACATGGACACACTCTCCCCCTCTCGTTGCTATGCATCTCCTAGATAGATCTTGCGTGATCGTAGGAAATTTTTGAAATTGCATGCTACGTTCCCCAACAACAAGACATACCAACTGAGTCCATTTCTCGCCAATTATAGGCCGCCGAGAAGAAATATTCAGCGGTTACGACCCTAGGTAAAATGTAGATTTCAAGTAGTGTTCTCGAGGCAACAGACATGTCTTCATGTTGGGCAATATGATAATGCCATGGGCACCGCATAACTGGTGGCATATCCCGGCCATGGGTGTTCTCAAAACCTATAAGCCATTGCCTACCATAAAGGTTCGTAGACGAAAAACCAACTTTTAACCCCCATGAAACATTTCCAGAAAATGAGAATCATTTGGCTTTGCCTAAACTTCAGAGAGGGTTTTAGAATCCAGGTATTCATTTCGGAGCAATTATTTCCATACACCGTCCTAGGTGAGTAACTTGTAAAGCCATTTGTGCAACAAAAACTCTTAATCTCAAGATCTTCCACTCCGAGACCCCCTTGGTCATTCAGACAACATATGACATCCCATATGTCTGAAAAGTTTTAAGAAATATGTAATAAAGTATATAATCAACATGTTGAAATCAAGTTGCTACGACCTACACATGGATCCATCAATCCATGTATTTGAGTTAGGAGTTTAGTGATATGTAAAAGTTACAGAATAGTTTCACAGCTCATGCTTCTGAGAACGCCTCAAAGAAATGGTCTGTTTGGTTGACCCAATTGAACCTTATTGCAGATGGTTTTATTGATGACTTGTCATGTAATTGAACCTTATTGCAGATGGTTTTATCGATGACTTATCATTTTGGGTCATGCTCTAAATAAAGCAAAATACTGGCTTCCACACTATGGAGGGTATCATCTAAATCTCAAAATAGGACACGATACGAGACATGGAACGAGAAAAGTCACTATTTCCATTTCATAAAATTCGAGGTTGTGAAGCTTATGTTAAGTGAGTTCTTATGTTGGACGAGCTCACGCTCAATTCTTAAAAGAAAATTGTGTGATATCCAAAAGAAATATTAGAGTATTATTGTTCCACAATGGTGAGTAGCTTAAACAAGATGACAAGTGTTTGTGACCCAAACAATGTTTTCTCGCGAAATATTTTATTACCCGGAAGACTAAGGGGGATCGCAACAGCTTGAAGATGTTTAAGAAACACCACTCAAGGATGTCCATCGAGCCCCTTTTTCAAAAATGAAAAACGAAAATCATATTTTAATGTTTCAAAAAATTGTTTCTTTCCATGGAAACTTATGTGTTTTTTGCACAAATGTGTAAAAAATCGTTTGAAAATATTGTGATGTATGCTGTACAAAAAAGACAAAATTATGGCCCAAGAAAAAGAAAAGTCGGTCCATTTTGAAAATACACATTTGCCTTGTTTTGGTACGCCACGTGTGAAAGTATAATGTTATGAAACTTTTCTCGGATGTGTTAAACTTGTATTTCTGTCTTTACAAATTTTGCCAGTTTCTTTTGCGCTATGAAAACATGTTTTTTTTTAAAAAAAACAAGCTCACTGGAGCCTGGCCACCATTGGTCATTTGCGTGGATTCCTGTTTCTATATAGGATAAGAATCAATCAATCACATTAAAAAAATATTAGCCTAGATTCAATGAAAAATTTCTATGCTATGCTTTCAATTGCATGTCTTTTCCTATAAAAATTGAGATACTTATCATTTCATCATCAGATAGCCCGGTCAGCAGCCACCGTTCCAGACCGGGGACGTCATCGCTATTGGCCGTGCGTGGCCGCTGCAGCTGTGCCTAGATATGGCTAACAAACCGAGATAAGGTGCGCGTCATCATTTTCATATGTGTAACTTCCACACGTAATCTCATCATATTTCCTTTTCTGCTATCGAACTCTCCTATATAAACCACCACCCCAGGCGGAACTTCTCCATCTCAAATAGCTGCGCCACACCAACAGCAGAATCTTAACCAGTTACCCGGCCACTTATCAAGCACAGATGGCAAAGCTAGCGATGCCGCTCACTGCGACATTCCTGGCCTTCGGGCTGGCAGTGCTCCTCCTGTCCGCCGCTGGTCCGGCGGTCGCGCAGAACTGCAACTGCCCGGCGGGCATGTGCTGCAGCCAGTGGGGTTACTGCGGCACGGGCCCGGACTACTGCGGCGCCGGGTGCCAGTCGGGCCCGTGCACGGTGGCGAGCAGTGGCGCCGCAGCTGCGGAGGCGTCTGGCGGCAAGCCCGTGGGGAGCGAGCGCACCCCATAGGTGACGTGGGTGCACCCGCCTCAACTCCCAGGCCTGAAATGTGATGGTCCTCCGATCTTAATAGAATAAAGCTAAGTAAGTGAATTGCTGGGAGCTAAGTATAGCAAAGCTGCCGTGTAATGGATACGGCTAATACGTACCGAGTGAGTACCTCCTAGATGGCCAGAGCAGTGTTGTCGAGGAGGAAATAAGCCTCGGACAACGATGGTTGTTCAATATATTTGAATCAAATGTTTTACCGCTTTGCATCCATGGTAAATTGCATTTGGTGTGTATCAACTATCTAAAAAATGAATTTGAAACAAATTGAGAGAGAGAGAGAGATAAGATGCGCGTCATCATTTGCGTATGTGTTACGTCCAAGCGTAATCTCATTATCATGTACTCGTGTGATGCAGCCCTGCCCATAATATTTCCTTTTCTGCTATCGAACTCGCTTATCTATACAATTACTAAGCTCCCACAAAATAGAGCCCTCTGGTTCATCGTGGACTTTGGTCAAATGGTGGACCCATCAAAACAGGTTTTCTAGCCAATGATTACTGTGTGGCGACGTATTTAGTAGAAGCAAAAGTAAAACTGATTTTTCTTGACTCAATTGTTTGCTTTTTGTTTGGTCGACCGCATCCTCCAACGGTGCCCGACACATTTTTTCCGCGTCCACTTAAAAAAAGCAATTTTGAAAACATGCATTCAAATTAAACATAAGTAAACATTAAATGACCGGTCAACCGCGGGTAAAAGTTTACTTAAACATTTATAAAACATAAAAAACTAAACAAACGCGCCTCCCAACCACCTAGCACGCTGCCCTAGGCTTCGCCATCGTTTTCCATCATCGACGGTGAGGTCGACGAAGGCTGGCAGCGGCGCAGCCCATGGGAATGCGGTCTCCCACACCACACGTGCCGACTCCTACAGCATTTGCCCCACCGACAGCATTGTTGTGCGGCGCGCGCTCCTCCTTCTCCTTCTCCCGGTGCTCTTCCTCCACCTCCCGTGCCAAGCAGGCACGGCGCTCCTCCTCCTCACGCTCGTCTTGCATCCGATGCTCGCCGTCGACGCGCTCCTCGGACATGTGGAGTTGTCCCCAGTGCTCTAGGTAGGCCTCCTCTTGTTTCGGCGTGGCACCAGCGCGATGGACGGCATGCTCACCCACTCGCGAAGGATGCCAGTCCACGTGTACATGTCCAACTCCGGCTCCGTGGGCGTGAGCGTGAGCACCCGTGTGTGCTCAGGCTCGGCCTTGGGCTCGGGCCGCAGTGGGGCGTAGGCGTGGTCCCCCGCCGCCGACAGCGCGTGTCCTCCTTGCGCCGGCTCTCCTCCAAGGTGCGCTGGAGCGCCACCTCTAATGTGGCCTGGTGGGCCGCCCCCTCCTCCTCCGAAGCCACCTCCGTGGGCGGTGGCACGAACCCAAGGTTAAGTTTCATGGCGCCACGGCGGGCCATGTCGTGCTCTGTGGCGAACCAGACCTTCCAGTTGGGGGAGTCTTGAGCATACACAGGGTCACGCCGATGCTCTGGCGTTAGGAGGGCGCGACGCTTGCGCACCTTCTCCGCGTGCGCCTGCGCCGACCGCGCCACCTCCGACATCGGGATGCGGTGAGGGTCAAGGTGCTAGCCATGCAAGAAGTCGACATCTGGCCACGACAACGGGTGGCGGCAATGCCAATACCAACGCGCTTCGTGCACCTAGATGTATAGCTGGTCCTATGGCTGGTGACCACTAGCCGCATGGGGATTCATCGCGTAGGTTGACGGGGGCGGCTGCGGTGGCCGTGGCGGAGGGGGAGGCGGCGTGCGGGACGAGCTGGCGCCGGCATCGAGTTTGCCCTTGCTCTTGCTGAAGATAACCATGGCTAGCACTTGCGTTGTCGGCGGTGAGAGGAGAGAGTGTGGACAAATGTGGATGGGAAGGAAATGTGGATGACCCCCCACACACACACACTTGCATTAAGGACGAGTACGTTGCACACTTCTAGACGCTGCCATGCGGGCTGAGGTTAGGTGGATGCAATGACTACGACCGCGTGGAGTAGTTGTGTTGTCGACGTGCGAGCCCGAGGTGGACATTGAGTGGACACACGGTGCGTCCGTCTCGTGTTAGCGTGGACGCAAATTTGGGCCGCAAATGCATCCAGACGGGTAGCGAGCGGGCAACTTTTGGGTTTGGTTCATCGCGTAGAGCCAGTATTTTCACCTGTTTGGATGCAAACAGACACACACGAACAATTTAGGTCGGCATGTTTGGAGTTCCTCTAATCTATGTCAATAGCTGCTTGTTGCAAGGGACTAATTGACGTCAAGAGCTCTTTGCTGCTTGCTCATCTGTTGATGTCTACTTCAAATTGATGGCTTGATTCATGTGTTGATGTCTACTTCAAATTGATGGCTTGATTCCGTTGGAGCAAATGGGTTTGACCCAATTTTTAAATGGTTTTTGTTGGTTTCAGTCAGAGAGTTTGGTTTGTATAAATTTGGATTGTGTTGGTAAGTTTTATTAGTTTGCATGGTCTAGGGCTTAAACCTTTCCTAGACGGCTTGCCTGTTTGTTGATGAGCAGTTGTGACGCCCCCGATTTGACCGTATACTAATCATACATGCAAACGTGTACGATCAAGATCAGGGACTCACGGGAAGATATCACAACACAACTCTATAAATAAAAGTAAGTCATACAAGCATCATATTACAAGCCAGGGGCCTCGAGGGCTCGAATACAAGAGCTCGATCATAGACGAGTCAGCGGAAGCAACAATATCTGAGTATAGACATAAGTTAAACAAGTCTACCTTAAGAAGGCTAGCACAAACTAGGATACAGATCAAAAGAGGCGCAAGCCTCCTGCCTGGGATCCTCCTAAACTACTTCTGGTCGTCGCCAGCGAGATGCACGTAGTAGTAGGCACCTCCAGTGTAGTAGGAGTCGTCGTCGATGGTGGTGTCTGGCTCTTGGACTCCATCGTCTGGTCGCAGCAATCGGGTATAGAAAGGGGGAAAAGAGGGAGCAAAGCAACCGTGAGTACTCATCCAAAGTACTCACAAGCAAGGAGCTACACTACATATGTATGCATTGGTATCAAATGGAATAAGGGTATCATATGTGGACTGAACTGCAGAATGCCGGAATAAGAGGGGGATAGCTAGTCCTATCGAAGACTACGCTTCTGGCCACCTCCATCTTGCAGCATGTAGAAGAGAGAAGAAGGTAAGTTCACCAAGTAACATCGCATAGCATAATCCTACCCGGTGATCCTTCCCTCGTCGCCCTGTTAGAGAGCGATCACCGGTTGTATCTGGCACTTGGAAGGGTGTGTTTTATTAAGTATCCGGTTCTAGTTGTCATAAGGTCAAGGTACAACTCCAAGTCGTCCTGTTACCGAAGATCACGGCTATTCGAATAGATTAACTTCCCTGCAGGGGTGCACCACATTTCCCAACACGCTCAATCCTCTTTGTCCGGACACACTTTTCTGGGTCATGCCCGGCCTTGGAAGATCAACACGTCGCAGCCCTACCTAGGCACAACAGAGAGGTCAACACGCCGATCTAAATCCTATGGCGCAGGGGTCTGGGCCCATCGCTCATTGCACACCTGCACGTTGCGTACGCGGCCGGTGAGCAGACCTAGCAACCTCCATTACAAAGGAAGTTGCGTTATGCGGTCCAACCTGGCGCGCGCCGCTCAGTCGCTGACGTCACGAAGGCTTTGGCTGATACCACGACGTCGAGTGCCCATAACTATTCCCGCGTAGTTGGTTAGTGCGTATAGGCCACTAGCCAGACTCAGATCAAATACCAAGATTTCGTTAAGCGTGTTATTTTGAAGTAACCGCGGACGCCGACCAGGGCCAGGCCCACCTCTCTCCTAGGTGGTCTCAACCTGCCCTGTCGCTCCGCCACAAAGTAAAAGTTGGGGGCCGTCGGGAACCCAGGCCCACCACTACCGGGGTGGAACCACCTGCCCCTTCAACCCCCAACATCGGAATCACTTGCGGGTACTCAACAAGCCGACCCGACTTTAGTCACAACATTTATATGTATAAAGTATATAATATATACCCGTGATCACCTCCCGAGTGCTCACGGCCCGGTAGTATAGCAAGGCAGACAGACAAGAATGTAGGGCCACT
Source organism: Triticum urartu (assembly GCF_003073215.2). Taxonomy (NCBI): domain Eukaryota; kingdom Viridiplantae; phylum Streptophyta; class Magnoliopsida; order Poales; family Poaceae; genus Triticum; species Triticum urartu. The sequence continues at coordinate 580,544,676 of NC_053023.1, read as the reverse complement.
GATGATAACTAGCATCCTATACTAAGCATTTAGGATTGCAGGTAAGGTATCAACAGTTGTAGCAACAATGAAAGGCTATGCATCAAAATAGGATTAACGGAAAGCAGTAACATGCTACACTACTCTAATGCAAGCAATATAGAGGAGAGTAGGCGATATCTGGTGATCAAGGGGGGGGGGCTTGCCTGGTTGCTCTGGCAAGAGAGAGGGGGCGTCAACACCGTAGTCGTACTGAGTAGCAGCGGCGTCGGTCTCGTAGTCTACCGGAGAGAGGAGGGGGAAGAAACAATGAATATAATGCAAACAGAAGCATAACGATGCATGGCAAGACAAGTAGCGGTGCTAGGGGTGCCCTAACGTGGTATGAGGTGGTACCGGTGAAGGGGGGAAACATCCGGGAAAATATCCCCGGTGTTTCGCGTTTTCGGACAGATGAACCGGAGGGGAAAATTTGCATGTTCGCTAGGCTAGGGATGCCTGGCGGACGAACGGGCTGTGTATCCGGATTCGTCTCGTCGCTCTGAGCAACTTTCATGTACAAAGTTTTTCCATCCGAGCTACGGTTTATTTTATATTAATTTTAAAAGATTTAAATTAATTTTAGAATTTATTTAATTAATTTAAACCAACATTATCTAAAATAGTGTTTGCTGACGTCAGCATGACGTCAGCAGTCAACAGGGGTGTTGACTGGGTCGCTAACGTGTGGGTCCATTGGTCATTGACTTAGTAAACTAAACAAGATTAGTTAATTTAATTAAAGTGATTAGGTAAATTAATTAGGCTTAATTAGATTAATTAACAGGATTAATTAATTTAATTAATTAATTATTATTATATATATATATTTAATCTTTTTTAACGTTTTGGGGCACCGGGCCCATTTGTCATAGGCATAGGGGGGCCTAATGGGCGTGGGCGCTAGCGGATCGGGCGACGGGCGCTGGGATAGAACCCGCCCGGTGCGGGGAGGTCGCTGGGCGACGAGGAAACAGGGGGGCCGCATATGCGGGCCTGCAGCAGTGGACGGCGCCGGCGAAGGGCGCGCCAACGATTGGCAGTGGCGGGGCGAGGGGAGCAGGGGCGTGGCAGGCGTGTGCGCGCGTCGGCGAGCCGAGGCGCGGCCAAGCCTGGATGTGTGTAGCGGCGGCGAGCAGTGCAGCAGCAGGGGGGCAGAGAACGCGGCGCCTGGCGACAGCAACAGGCGTGTGCGTGATGCGGGACGCCGGGTGGCCGCGGTGAGCATGACCAGTGCAGGTACGTGCGGGGAAGGGCGAGGCGCGGCACAGGGCGCACGCGGGCAGCGCAGCCGCCGCGAGGAAGTGGTGGCACAACGGGACAGCGTGCGGGGAAGAGGAGTCCGAGGTGGTCAGTGGCGCGGCGGGCGCAACGCTGGTTGGCGGGGCCGCACGGCTGGAGCGGCAAGGCGAGGCAAGCCGCGGCGGGGAGCAGGGCCGGCCTGACCAGAGCAGGGGCGTGGAGAGGTCCACGGGCGTGGACGGCGTCATGGCGTGCGAGGGAGAGAGAAGGAGGGGGGCCTCACAGGGGGATCGCAGGGCACGGGTTGCGGGGGTCATGGCGGGGAGGTCGAGGACGGGGCGGCGAGGTCCAGCGACAGGGGGGTGGTGCCGGTGAGGTGGCGACGTAGGGCGGCGAGGCGCCGGGGCGATGGCGTCGGGGTCGCCATGTTCGATCCCCCCTTCCCGATCCAGATCGGGATCCAGAGGTGGGGGGAATCGTGGGGGTGGTTGGGCTAGGGTTTCCCCAGGGGTGGGGGTTAAGTGGCGTCAGCTGGGCCGGCCTGGTTGGCCCCAAGGCCATCTGGGCCGTGGCCCGGCGAGGGAGGGGCGGGGTGTTCTCTTTTTATTCTTTTGTTGTTATTCTTTTATTTTATTTTTGTTTTTTGTTTTTTCTCATTTTAAATATATAGGCCTTATATAAAAACATGGTTTCTACATGTCAAATAGTTAGGGAATATTTTCAACACATCGAGCATTTTAGTTTTGACTTTTGAAAACTTTAATTGTTTTAACTTTAATTCAAATTTTGAATTTGAATCCGTTTCGAACTAACGCGAGATTATCAGTAGTAACCGAGGTGACGAGGCATCATTAACGCAGATTACTGTAGCCTAATTATCCGGGCATCACAAATCTCCTCCACTACAAGAAATCTCGTCCCGAGATTTAGGAGCGGGAGTAAGGGGGAATGGATTTGGTTACGAAATTTTGACGAGTGTCCTCGGTCTTGGTTGCTCTTCTCGAAGAGGTCGATCCCTTACGTTGATATCTTCATTTCTCTGCGTCAGGTCATCATGATGATGTCGGCATCCTTTCTTCGGGAACTCCATCATACTTACGAAAGAATAAAGGGGTGGGTATTCCAGGAGAAGGGACCTCCACAAGGTTGACTATCTGGTCGATAACATCGGGGAAGGTGGCAGAAAGTATCTCTTGAATAGAAACTTAAGAAAATATCGAGAGTAAAGTAAGAAGGTACCATGAGAAGATTCAAGCAGGTAGGCAATCGCTTGATGCCTAATGAAAAGGTGAACGGGTTTCAGGGCAACGTGAATAAGTATTACCAGAATAGATCACTTGGAACGTGGCTCGTGAATTGCATGCAAAGCCATGCGCGAGGAATAACTTTGGGAACATGGGGTGTACAGGAGAGTCAGGTTTCGATCCTGTGGAACTGTGGGTTATGGGCCCACCATGTGGGTTAAAAGTAGGAAGGGTGGTGACATCTTGCGTGATTATGTAAGCAAGGCATGTCAGAGGATTGCCTGTCATTTATGTCGACAACAACATCGGTACCAAGGGCGAGGGACGAAGAGAACCATTTTCCTGCTCGTCAAAACAAGGCGGACCAATATGCAAAGTTCTCGTCCATCGGTGGTTACCGGAATGTCAACAACAATAGTAACAGGGTCTTACTGACAGAGTTGTACGCTGAGGTGCTTATAAAAGCAGTGACGTATTACTGCTTAGATCATATAAACCTCAAGAAGGTTAAATAGAACAATGGAAAGGAAAATGTGATTATTAGATTAAACAGAACAATGGAAAGGAAAAATGTGTTTAAACACATATTTCAGGGGTATATCCTTCCCAAGAACAAGCAGAGTATGATATCCAAGACCGGATAGAAGGTAGAAAACCACTTAGGTAAGGGGAGAGGAATTTCATGACATTACCCATACAGTGGTGTTTGGGTAATTGAGCAGGAAACATTAGCATTGGGCTTCAAATGTTCTTGTTGAAAATCGGAGTACCATAGACATGCTTCGAGATAGCATTGACATTGTCTTCAAGCAAATGTCAGACTTTGGATATGTGTAGCGACCAGACCTCAAACAGTCTAATCTCTGTGCTCCGGTGTCATCCCTGGATCAGTAATGCTGACACCACACAGTACTCGGAGGATTTATAGCAGAGTAGCAATCACACACTTATTACATCGAGTGTCTCAAAAGAGAACTTATTACAATAAATATGGCTTAAGGCCATCTAATAACGATAACAGCGGAAGGCTTGGAAGATAAGTAAGTCCATCAACTCCAACGGCATCACTGAGTATGGAACCACGACCTAAAAACTCCTTAATCGTCGTCTGAAAAGTCTGCAACATTAACGTTGCAGCCCGAAAACGGGTCAGCACATGGAATATGCTGGCAAGGTAACACATAGAGAGTAATGGAATGGAACAGCTATACTATATGCATATTTGGCTCGTGGAAAGCTCTATGGTTACAGTTTTGCGTAAAGCCAATTTTTCCCTACTGCAAAGGAATAAATTTATTTAACTATCATGGTGGTTGTTAAACATTGAGAATGGTTGACAGCATTCTCAATCCCAATTAATCATCATCATTAAACATAACCCAACAAAATTAATTTAGAGTAACATGTTGAGATTCACATGAAAATCCAAGTACAAGATACTCAAGATGTCCATAACCGGGGACACGGCTAACCATGATTAGTTTATTACACTCTGCAGAGGTTTGCGCACTTTTCCCCACAAAACTCGATCGCCTCCGTCTGGTTTCTCGCACTACATGATGTTTGAGAAAACGGATGACCGAGACATAGTCTTTCAGAAGCGCTAGCACCTTACGATCGGGTAGACCGTACCACCTACATCCCCTACATCTGCTAGTCTACCACTGTAAGAGTTCGCACAACTTAGTCAACTATGCTAGAGCCCATAATAGCTTGTGGCTGCACACGGAAGTCTCTAGTATGAATAGTCTCATGATCCCTTTGAGCCCGGGTGGCGGTCCAAAGAAAACAGGCAAGTCCTGGAATATCCAGGTGCCTCAATCCACCCAGATGTGTGTTTAAGTTGCCACCTTAGATAAACAATTAATTAACAAACTCACAATCTGTCATGGATTTCACTCACCCAATCCACGTCTACTAGCATAGCATGGCATAATAAGCAAACGCAGAAGTAACTCCCAAAGGTTTGATAATAAACTGGTAATAGGTACTACCTCATCTACTTCCCATCCCACAATTTAATTAGATCCTAATCATGCAATGTGTGAGGTTTGATCTAATGCAATAAAACTAGGTAGTAGAAAAGGTATGATCAAAGTGTTACTTGCCTTGCCGATGATCCAGGAAACCTAGCGATTCGAAGTAACAGGCGGCGCACTCCGGATACTCTATCGCAAACAAATGGACATACAATAAGTACTCATCTAATGCACAGGTAAAACTCAAATAAGAGATCTAACCAGAAAGTTCAACTTAAGAACTCCGGTTGGCAAAAAGAATCAAATCGAACGAAGCGAGAAAGTCAAACGGCGAAAGAAAACAACTTCGTTGTAGTAATCTGGATCTAGGGAAAATTTTACAGTAGCAAAATCTTGTTTAAGTTGGTTAAACGGATAGAGGGTTTCGAGATGAAACTCTAGGCGCTTGAATCGCCTGATTCCGATAAACGAGCGAAAAGTTATACTAAAACGAAAATCGGATCAGGAATCGCGATCAGAAAAATCGCGGATTTAATCCGAGAAAAAGAAAAACGACGAACGCTTGCTAAACTAAATAAACCGGAAAACCGATTTATTTAAAAAAAATTGATCTAACAAACCGGCGAAAATCGACGAAAACCAACGAAAACCGATCGTTTTTTTAAAGACGGCACGGAAAATGAGGCGGCGGCGAACCTCGGCGGCGGCGACGGCGTCCGGCGGGTGGCGCGGCGGCGGCGGCGGGTGGCGGTGGGGCGGCGGCGGGTGGCGGTGGGGCGGCGGCGGCGGCGCGTGGATCGAGGGCGGGCGGGGCTGGGCGCTAGGGTTTCTCCGGGGGGGCTGGGCCGGCTTAATTGCCTAGCTCCGGGCCAGAGTCCTATCCGGACACGGCCCGGTTAGGTCGGTTCACTTTTTTTAATTACTCCTCTCCGAAGAAAAATAAAAAGAAATACTAAACGGACTCCAAAAATTCCGAAATAAATTTTCACGGGCTTCTAAAATCAAGCCGCACAAGGTGAACATTTATTTGGGACCTAAATGCAATTTTGAAAAATGCAAATTTTTCCTAAATTCAAATAAAATACCGAAAAACTCCGAAATAAAATCTTATTTGATTTTATTATTAAATCCTCAATATTTCTTTATTTTGGGAAAGTCATTTTATTCCCTCTCTCATATTTTTGTAATAGAAATAATTGATGATAAAATATATAAAATCAAATGATCCTATTCTCAAAATTTGAGAGAACTCAAATATGAAAATAACAAAATCCCCAACTCTCTCCGTGGGTCATTGAGTTGCGTAGAATTTCTAGGATCAACCAAAATGCAAAATAAAATATGGTATGCAATGATGATCTAATGTATAACATTCCAAATTGAAAATTTGGGATGTTACAAACCTACCCCCCTTAAGATGAATCTCGTCCTCGAGATTCGGGTTGGCTAGAAAATAGGTGAGGGTGGTCTTTGAGCAAGTCTTCCTCTCGTTCCCAGGTGGCTTCATCCTCTGTGTGGTGGCTCCACTGAACTTTGTAAAACATGATAACCTTGCTGCGAGTAACTCGGCTGGCAAACTCGAGAATCTTAACTGGTTTCTCCTCGTAGGTCAAATCGTTATCCAACTGAATAGTTTCCAACGGCACTGTGTCTCTCAATGGTATGTCAGCCATCTCAGCGTGACATTTCTTTAACTGAGAAACGTGGAACACATCATGAACTCCTGACAATCCTTCAGGCAATTCCAACTTGTAGGCCACTTCTCCCATACGCTCCAAAACTCGATATGGTCCTACAAATCGTGGTGCTAACTTCCCTTTAACTCCAAAACGCTTTGTTCCCCGAAGTGGAGATACTCGAAGATAAGCTCTATCTCCAACTTCGTAAACTGTCTCCTTGCATTTAGAATCCGCATAACTCTTCTGTCTGGACTGGGCTACCTTGAGCCTATCGCGAATCAACTTCACCTTCTGTTCAGACTCTTTAATCAAGTCAGGTCCAAACAACTGGCGGTCTCCAACTTCGTCCCATGACAACGGTGTCCTGCACCTCCTTCCGTACAAGGCTTCGAAAGGGGCCATCTTTAAACTGGTTTGATAATTGTTGTTGTAAGAGAACTCTGCATATGGAAAATTATCGTCCCAACTAGATCCATAATCTAGCGCACAAGCTCTCAGCATGTCCTCCAAAATCTGATTGACTCTCTCGGTCTGTCCATCTATCTGTGGATGAAAAGCCGTACTGAATTCTAGCCTGGTTCCCAAGGTTTCGTGCAACTGCTTCCAGAACTTTGAGGTAAACTGGGTTCCTCTATCTGATACGATACTCCTTGGAACTCCATGCAGACATACGATCCTGGTCATGTATATCTTTGCCAACTTAGCACTGGTGTAAGTGGTCTTTACTGGGATGAAATGAGCTACTTTCGTCAATCGATCAACTACAACCCAAATCGAGTCATAGCCTGAACGAGTCCTGGGCAATCCCGTGATAAAATCCATGCCTAGCTTATCCCACTTCCATTCGGGTATCGGCAATGGTTGTAACAATCCTGCTGGCTTCTGATGCTCTTCCTTTACTCTCTGACATACATCACAAACTGCTACGCACTCCGCAATATCCTTCTTCATTCCGGTCCACCAGAAATATCCTTCAAATCCAAATACATCTTGGTATTTCCTGGGTGAATCGAATACGGTGAATCATGTGCCTCTTGCAAAATCAACTTTCTGATCTCTGGGTCATTGGGCACATAAACAGGGTCTTCAAACCATAGGGTGTCGTGCTCGTCCTCACGAAATCCTTTAGCTTTTCCTTTGCTCAGTTTCTCCTTTATAGCGGCAATCTCTTTGTCAGCTTTCTGAGCTTCCCTGATTTTATCCATCAAAGTTGACTGAATCTCCAATGCTGCTACATAGCCTCTCGGAACTATTTCCAAACATAGTTCACGAAGATTATCTGCTAACTCCTTGGGTATTTCTCCTGTCATTAACGTATTGACATGGTTCTTACGGCTTAATGCGTCAGCTACTACATTAGCCTTTCCGGGGTGATAATGCAATTTCATATCATAATCCTTGATAAGCTCCAACCATCTCCTTTGTCTGAGATTCAACTCCTTCTGTGTGAAAATGTACTTCAAACTCTTATGATCCGTGTACACCTCACAATGATTTCCAATGAGGAAATGTCTCCATGTTTTCAATGCATGCACTACGGCTGCTAACTCCAAATCATGCGTGGCATAATTCAACTCATGGGGCTTCAGTTGTCTTGAGGCATATGAAACAACTCTCCCTTCCTGCATAAGCACTGCTCCAAGTCCTCGGCGTGAAGCGTCGCAATACACCTCATAATCTTTGGTCTGGTCTGGCAAAATCAACACTGGTGAGGTAACCAAACGTTTCTTCAACTCCTGGAAACTAGCCTCACATTCCTCTGTCCATATGAACTTGGTATCTTTCTTCAATAACTCGGTCATAGGCTTCGCAATCTTTGAGAAATTATCAATAAATCTCCGGTAGTATCCTGCGAGTCCAAGAAAACTCCGGATCTCTCCAACTGTTGTTGGGGCTTCCCACTTGGTCACGGTATCAACTTTAGTGGGATCAACTGCTATACCTTCTCCAAATATAACGTGTCCGGGGAATCCTACTTCCTTCAACCAAAACTCACATTTGCTGAACTTGGCATATAATTGATGTTCTCTGAGCTTTCCAAGTACCAAACGCAAATGCTCCTTATGTTCCTCTTCATTCTTTGAATAAACCAGGATATCATCAATGAACACTACGATGAACTTATCCAGAAACTCCATAAACACTTTGTTCATCATGTTCATAAAATAGGCAGGTGCGTTAGTCAGACCAAATGACATAACGGTATACTCATACAGCCCATACATGGTGGTAAAAGCTGTCTTAGGTATATCCTGTTCTCGAATCTTCAACTGGTGGTATCCTGATCGTAGATCGATCTTGGAAAATACCTTAGCTCCTTGCAATTGATCAAACAGATCATTGATCATTGGTAGTGGGTACTTGTTCTTGATCGTTACTTCATTCAATCCTCGATAATCTACAACCATTCTTAACGATCCATCCTTCTTCTCCACTAGAAGTACTGGCGATCCCCAAGGCGAAGAACTTGGGTGAATATATCCCTTATCCAGTAACTCCTTAATCTGCTTCTTAATTTCCACCAAATCCTTTGCTGGCATCCTATATGGTCTCTTTGATATTGGCCCTGTGCCTGGCAATAGCTCAATCAAAAACTCAATATCTCTATCCGGTGGCATGCCTGGCAACTCTTCCGGAAATACATCGGGAAAATCCCTTACCACTGGTACTTCCTCCTGCACAACTCCTGTTAGGCAATTTACTTGAGTCCTCTTTGGCACATGCCGGGATACATACTTGATCCTTCTCCCTTCTGGTGTGGTAAGCAAAATTGACTTACTAGCACATTCAATATTCCCTTCATACTTTGATAACCAATCCATGCCTAATATCACATCCAATCCTTGAGATTCCAATACTATTAGGTCTGAGGGAAAAACATAGTTACCAATCCTTAATGGTAACCGATCACACCATAGACTAGCCACATACTCCGCTCCAGGCGAGGTTACTAACATGGGTGACCTAAGGGCTTGGGTTGGTAGGTTATACTTATCCACAAATCCCCTTGAGATGTATGAATGCGATGCACCAGTATCAAAAAGAACGAGTGCAGTAAATGACTTAACAAAAAACTTACCTATTACTGCATCGGGCTGAGCTTCAACCTCCTCCACGCTAACGTGGTTCACCTGTCCCCTGTTGAAAGGGTTCGGCTTCTTCCCAGAACTTCCATTGCCATTTTGGCCTTCAGGACATTCATTGGCATAATGTCCGGTCTTTTGACACTTAAAACAAGTGACTTGGCTCAGGTCCTTCTTGGCTGGGGTTGAGGGGTTGGTGCGGTTCTGGCCGTTGCTTCCTCCATTGCCATTTCCATTCTTGGTGCCATTGTGATTGTGCGAGCTACCTCCTCCATGGGTATGCTGAAAATGTCCTCCCGGTCTAGGGGTAAAACGTGGCTTCTGCTGAGCTCCTGAAGTGTACTTTCCTTGTCCATACTTCCTCTTGCGATTCTCAATTTGTTGCTGCTTCCCTTCAATCATAAGAGCACGATCTACAAACTCCTAGTAGTTTTTGAAGGTGGCTACCATCAACTGCATGCTCAACTCATCATTCAGTCCTTCTAGAAACTTCTCCTACTTCGCTACATCCGTAGCGACGTCATCTGGTGCATAACGTGCTAACTTACTAAATTCCTCCACATACTGGCCAACTGTCCATCCTCCTTGGTGCAAGTTGTGAAACTCATGCTTCTTCATGGCCATAGCTCCTGCTGAAACATGGGCAGTACGAAAAGCCTACTGAAACTGGTCCCATGTGACAGTGTCAACTGGGAAAGTGGCGGTGAAATTCTCCCACCATAATGCTGCTGGTCCTTCTAGCTGATGTGCGGCAAACTTCACCTTCTCCGCATCTGTGCATCCTGCTGTGGTCAACTCCCTAGCTGTCTTGCGGAGCCAATCATATGCTACTATCGGCTCGGTGCTACTGGAAAACACCGGCGGATTCAGCCTAAGAAAACGGGCTAAGTGGTCAACAGGTGGTGGTGGTGGTGGTGGGTTGTTGTTGTTGTTCCCCTGATTCTGATTCTGGACTAGCAACTGCATCAATGTGTTCTGCTGCTGGATCAACTGGGTGAGCTCCGGTGGAAAGGTAAATCCGGGGTCACGTCTCGGAGGCATCTGAGGGTTTAGAAAAGATGAGATATAAGAATAGAGGGGGTCTAAAGAGAAAACACTACCCATATGCACATGAGGCAAAAGCAAACAATTCACTTTAATCAATCAAACAAGGGCATACAATCGATCTAACTATCGCAAAAGTGCTTGGACTACTATATTTACATGGTGGACTACTACTACTGATGAGGTGGTCTACTAGAAATATTCTTCAGTTGCAGACTCCATGATATCTGCTCCAGCTTCATCAACATAGTCATCATCGCTACTATCTGGTTCCGAGTCGGTGCCGTCGATGATGATGTAGTCTTCCGGGCTAATCTCTTGGGGTTCTTCGTCTTCATCTACTGGCGTAGGGCCTCCCATAAGTATTCCAATCTTCTTGATTAGGTCGTCATTCTTCTCCACCAATACTTCAATTTCCTCTTCATAATCTTCACGTGTAGCCTTGAGTTCTTCCTCCAGTTCCTTGATTCTAGTCTTAGCCTTCTTCAGATCTATGATGTCGGCGCACATCTGGTTCTCCTGTCGTCGAATGTGCTGGTTTAGCTCCTGGATAAAAGCTGCGATTGATCTATCCTTCCTGGTGCTGATCATCTCCCAGTGCTCATCTCGGCGCCCACAAATCTGGTAGATAGTATCCTTGAGATCCTTGCGGTAGACTTCTCTAATGCGTCCCATGGCGATGTGAGCTGCCATGCTCTTTCCTAGACTCCAAGTTGGTGCATCAAAAGAAAACTCTATGGGCTCGGTGACTGGCATGAACGTCCTTCCTGGAACTTGAACTTGAATCATCCAGCGCTCTTCTTCAGGTAAAGTGGCGTTGTAGGTTCCGGTGAAGCTTGGTACTCCTATGTTTAGGTATCTAGTGACTTCCTTCAAGTGACGTCCAAAGGGTGTATCTTCATCCGGTTGCGTGAACTTGTTCCTTGCATCCGCCATCCTAAAGAGTAGAAAAGATGAGAGGTCAGAAGAAAAGAGAGTGAATAGTGATCTAGGTCTTTAGCTTGGTGGTCGTGTCCTACAGTCAGCGTGTGCTCTGATACCATCTCTGTAGCGACCAAACCTCAAACAGTCTGATCTCTGTGCTCCGGTGTCATCCCTGGATCAATAATGCTGACACCACACAGTACTCGGAGGATTTATAGCAGAGTAGCAATCACACACTTATTACATCGAGTGTCTCAAAAGAGAACTTATTACAATAAATATGGCTTAAGGCCATCTAATAACGATAACAACGGAAGGCTTGGAAGATAAGTGAGTCCATTAACTCCAACGGCATCACTGAGTATAGAACCACGACCTAAAAACTCCTTAATCATCGTCTGAAAAGTCTGCAACATTAACGTTGCAGCCCGAAAACGGGTCAGCACATGGAATATGCTGGCAAGGTAACACATAGAGAGTAATGGAATGAAACAGCTATAATATATGCATATTTGGCTGGTGGAAAGCTCTATGGTTACAGTTTTGCGTAAAGCCAATTTTTCCCTACTGCAAAGGAATAAATTTATTTAACTATCATGGTGGTTGTTAAACATTGAGAATGGTTGACAGCATTCTCAATCCCAATTAAGCATCATCATTAAACATAACCCAACAAAATTAATTTAGAGTAACATGTTGAGATTCACATGAAAATCCAAGTACTAGATACTCAAGATGTCCATAACCGGGGACACGGCTAACCATGATTAGTTTATTACACTCTGCAGAGGTTTGCGCACTTTTCCGCACAAGACTCGATCGCCTCCGTCTGGTTTCTCGCACTACATGGTGTTTGAGAAAACGGATGACCGAGACATAGTCTTTCAGAAGTGCTAGCACCTTACGATCGGGTAGACCGTACCACCTACATCCCCTACATCTGCTAGTCTACCACTGTAAGAGTTCGCACAACTTAGTCAACTATGCTAGAGCCCATAATAGCTTGTGGCTGCACACGGAAGTCTCTAGTATGAATAGTCTCATGATCCCTTTGAGTCTGGGTGGTGGTCCAAAAGAAAACAGGCAAGTCCTGGAATATCCAGGTGCCTCAATCCACCCAGATGTGTGTTTAAGTTGCCACCTTAGATAAACAATTAATTAACAAACTCACATCTGTCATGGATATCACTCACCCAATCCACGTCTACTAGCATAGCATGGCATAATAAGCAAACGCAGAAGTAACTCCCAAAGGATTGATAATAAACAGGTAATAGGTACTACTTCAACTAATTCCCATCCCACAATTTAATTAGATCCTAATCATGCAATGTGCGAGGATTGATCTAATGCAATAAAACTGGGTAGTAGAAAAGGTATGATCAAAGTGTTACTTGGCTTGCTGATGATCCGCGAAACCTAACGATTCAAAGTAACAGGCGGCGCACTCCGGGTATTCTATCGCAGACAAACAAACAAGCATACAATAAGTACTCATCTAATGCACGGGTAAAACTCAAATAAGAGATCTAACCAGAAGGTTCAACTTAAGAACTCCGGTTGGCAAAAAGAATCAAATCGAACGAAGCAACGAAAGTCAAATGGCGAAAGAAAACAACTTCATTCTAGTAATCTGGATCTAGGGCAAATTTTACAGTAGCAAAATCTTGTTTAAGTTGGTTAAACGGATAGAGGGTTTCGAGACGAATCTCTAGGCGCTTGAATTGCCTGATTCCGATAAACGAGCGAAAAGTTATAATAAAACGAAAATCGGATCAGGAATCGCGATCAGAAAAATCGCGGATTTAATCCGAGAAAAAGAAAAACGACGAACGCTCGCTAGAACGAATGAACAGACGAACGCTCGCTATTTGAATAAACCGGAAAAACTGATCTATTTAAAAAAAACCAAATCTAAAAAAACCGTCGGAAAAACCGACAAAAAAACCGATCTACAATTTTTTTTTAAAACCGATGGCACGGAAGTCAAGGCGGCGGCGAACCTCGGCGGCGGCGGCGGCGGCTGCTGCGGCGGGCAGCGGCGGCGGCGCGTGGGGCGGGGCGGGCGGCTGGGGCGGCTAGGGTTCTCCTGGGGGGGGCTGGGCCGGCTTTTAAAGCCTGCCGGGCCAGAGTCCTATCCGGACACGGCCCCGGTTAGGTCGGTTCACTTTTTTTTTATTTCCGCTCGGAAGAAAAATAAAAAGAAATACTAAACGGACTCCAAAAATTCCGAAATAAATTTTCACGGGCTTCTAAAATCAAGCCGCACAAGGTGAACATTTATTTGGGACCTAAATGCAATTTTGAAAAACGCACATTTTTCCTAAATTCAAATAAAACACCGAAAAACTCCGAAATAAAATCTTATTTGATTTTATTATTAAATCCTCAATATTTCTTTATTTTGGGAAAGTCATTTTATTCCCTCTCTCATATTTTTGTAATTTAAATAATTGATGATAAAATATATAAAATCAAATGATCCTATTCTCAAAATTTGAGAGAACTCAAATATGAAAATAATGAAATCCCCAACTCTCTCCGTGGGTCATTGAGTTGCGTAGAATTTCTAGGATCAACCAAAATGCAAAATAAAATATGGTATGCAATGATGATCTAATGTATAACATTCCAAATTGAAAATTTGGGATGTTACAATATGCGAAGGATTCATCGGGAACAACTTGTAGAATAAGTCTTACAGTTTCCTCACAGAAGAATGGATAGCCTTACTGAAAAGGAAACTATAACAATAGGGCCTCCGGCCAGGTGTGCTAGGCATGACATCATGTTACCGGGTCATATAAAGACCAATGTTATAACTATTGGAAATATGTCCAAATCATCATACTTGACCGAGATTCAGATCTGATTGGTTCCAGGATACCACAGACTCGGGATGCATGAGAAGAGAGGTTCAACCAAATTGTCAAGATGACATTGTAAGATTCTCGGGAGTTGAACTGCGGGAGCGAGTTTCGAAACAAGAGTTCATCATTAAATCAAGGAGAGGTGAGGAGGTGGCTTATTGACTTAGCGACAATTCATTGAGATTCTCAAAAGATGGATTTCCACTCTTCTGTGAACGAGGAGATATCATTTGTCAGATCAAATAATATAAAGAGGTATGCTCAAGGCAAACATACATAGTTAAACATTGGTTGAAAGGTGCACCCGAAATAAGGGCTGGGTTGCACGATCAATGTTAGAATGGTGACTCAATAACGAAACTATCGGTCATTCACTTTGAAACAATAGGGTTGCTAGAGATATTAAATTCTCACAACAGAGTTCACTCAACACGGGGGCAAGAAAGAATGGTGATGGAGAGAAGCATCACTACATCAAGAATTTCTTAAGAGGTGGTGTGATACGTCTCCAACGTATCTATAATTTTTGATTGCTCCATGCTATGTTATCTACTGTTTTGGGCAATATTGGGCTTTATTATCCACTTTTATATTATTTTTGGGACTAACCTATTAACCGGAGGCCCAGCCCAGAATTGATGTTTTTTTGCCTATTTTAGTGTTTCGAAGAAAAGGAATATCAAACGGAGTCGAAACGGAACGAAATCAACTCGAGAAGTTATTTTTGGAAGGAAAGCTACCGGCTGGACTTGGACCCCACGTCAGGAGCCAAGGGAGGTGCTCACGAGGGTGGGGGCGCGCCCCTCCCCCTAGGGCGCGCCCCCTGCCTCGTGGGGCCCCCGAAGCTCCACCAACGTACTTCCTGCACCCATATATACTCACGTACCCCAAAACTTCCAGAACAGAGATTAGATCGGGAGTTCCGCTGCCAGAAGCCTCCGTAGCCACCGAAAGCCAATCTAGACCCGTTCCGGCACCCTGCCGGAGGGGGAATCCCTCTCTGGTGGCCATCTTCATCATCCCGGTGCTCTCCATGACGAGGAGGGAGTAGTTCTCCCTCGGGGCTGAGGGTATGTACCAGTAGCTATGTGTTTGATCTCTCTCTCTTTCTCGTGTTCTTGAGGTGATACGATCTTGATGTATCGCGAGCTTTGCTATTATAGTTGGACCTTATGATGTTTTCTCCCCCCTCTACTCTCTTGTAATGAATTGAGTTTCCCCTTTGAAGTTATCTTATCGGATTGAGTCTTTAAAGATTTGAGAACACTTGATGTATGTCTTGCCGTGGATATTTGTGGTGACAATGGGATATCACGTGATTCACTTGATGTATGTTTTGGTGATCAACTTGCGGGTTCCGCCCATTAACCTATGCATAGGGGTTGGCACACGTTTTCGTCGTGATTCTCCGGTAGAAACTTTGGGGCACTCTTTGAGGTTCTATGTGTTGGTTGAATAGATGAATCTGAGATTGTGTGATGCATATCGTATAATCATACCCACGGATACTTGACGTGACATTGGATTATCTAGGTGACATTAGGGTTTTGGTTGATTTGTGTCTTAAGGTGTTATTCTAGTACGAACTCTAGGGCTGTTTGTGACACTTATAGGAATAGCCCAACGGATTGACTGGAAAGAATAACTTTGAGGTGGTTTCGTACCCTACCATAATCTCTTCGTTCGTTCTCCGCTATTAGTGACTTTGGAGTGACTCTTTGTTGCATGTTGAGGGATAGTTATGTGATCCAATTATGTTATTATTGTTGAGAGGACTTGCACTAGTGAAAGTATGAACCCTAGGCCTTGTTTCAACGCATTGCAATACTGTTTACGCTCACTTTTATCATTAGTTACCTTGCTGTTTTTATATTTTCAGATTACAAAAACTATTATCTACTATCCATATTGCACTTGTATCACCATCTCTTCGCCAAACTAGTGCACCTATACAATTTACCATTGTATTGGTGTGTTGGGGACACAAGAGACTCTTTGTTATTTGGTTGCAGGGTTTCTTGAGAGAGACCATCTTCATCCTACGCCTCCTACGGATTGATAAACCTTAGGTCATCCACTTGAGGAAAATTTGCTACTGTCCTACAAACTTTTGCACTTGGAGGCCCAACAACGTCTACAAGAAGAAGGTTGTGTAGTAGACATCAAGCTCTTTTCTGGCGCTATTGCCGGGGAGGTGAGTGCTTGAAGGTATATCTTTAGATCTTGCAATCGAGTCTTTTAGTTTCTTGTTTTATCACTAGTTTAGTTTATAAAAGAAAACTACAAAAATATAGAATTGAGTTTGTCTCATACGCTTCATCTTTTTAATATCTTTCTTGAGTATGATGGAAAGGATAATTGTGCTCAAGTGCTAGAAGAAGAAATCTATAAAATGTTTGGCACTAAATATTTGAATGATGAGCATGATTGCAATGTTGTTAGTATGAATTCCTTGAATATCCATGATGCTAATGATATGCAAAGCCACAAGCTTTGATGAAGATGATATTTTTTGTCCCCCAAGCTTTGATGAGCAAATTTATTATGATGAAAGCATGCCTCCTATCTATGATGATTATTGTGATGACACTTATGCTTTAAAGAATGATGATAACCATGAAACTTGTCATCTTGATCTTAATTTTCAATCACATGATAGTTATTTTGTTGAGTTTGCTCCCACTACTATTCAAGAGAAGAATTTTGCTTCTGTGGAGAGTAATAAAATTTCTATGCTTGTAGATCATGACAAGAATGCTTTAGGTGATGGTTATATTTTTGAATTCATTCATGATGCTACTGAAAATTATTATGAGGGAGGAACATATGCTTGTAGGAATTGCAATAATATCAAGTTTCCTCTCTATGTGCTTAAAGTTTTGAAGTTATGCTTGTTTTGCCCTCCTATGCTAGTTGATTATTGTTCCTACAAGTTGTTTGCTCACAAAATCCCTATGCATAGGAAGTGGGTTAGACTTAAATGTGCTAGTCATATTCTTCAAGATGCTCTCTTTATGTTACAATTCTTATCTTTTATGTGAGCATCATTGAAATCATCATGCCTAGCTAGGGGCATTAAACAATAGCGCTTGTTGGGAGGCAACCCAATTTTATTTTTGTTCCTTGATTTTTGTTCATGTTTAGTAATAAATAATTCATCTAGCCTCTGTTTAGATGTGGTTTTATGTCTTTAATTAGTGTTTGTGCCAAGTAGAACCTTTGGGAAGACTTGGGGAAAGTCTGGTTGATCATGCTGTAAAAAACAGAAACTTTAGCGCTCACGAGAATTCCTGCCATTTTTTGTTGGAGAGTGCTATTTAGTTAATTCTTTTTTAATATGATTAATAGATAAATTCCTCAGGTCCAGCAATTTATTTGAGAATTTTATGAGTTCCATAAGTATACGTTTGATCCAGATTACTACAGACTGTTCTGTTTTTGACAGATTCTGTTTTTCATGTGTTGTTTACTTATTTTGATGAATCTATGGCTAGTAAAATAGTTTATAAACCATATAGAAGTTGGAATACAGTAGGTTTAACACCAATATAAATAAAGAATGAGTTAATTACAGTACCTTGAAGTGGTGATTTACTTTCTTATACTAACGGAGCTTACGAGTTTTCTGTTAAGTTTTGTGTTTTGAAGTTTTCAAGTTTTGGGTAAGGATTCGATGGACTATGGAATAAGGAGTGGCAAGAGCCTAATATTGGGGATGCCCAAGGCACACCAACGTAATATTAAAGGATAGCCAAGAGCCTAAGCTTGGGGATGCCCCGGAAGGCATCCCCTCTTTCGTCTTCGTTTATCGGTAACTTTACTTGGAGCTATATTTTTATTCGCCACATGATATGTGTTTTGCTTGGAGCGTCAATTTATTTTGTTAGGATTTTCTTGCTGTTATTTATAACAATGTTTTGCATCTTTTATTTCAATAAAAGTGGCATTGATAGCCTTTACTATGCCTATTTTAGAAGTCCACTTGTTGCTGTTTGAAAACAGAAAGTTTACCGCTGTTGCAATAATTCCCTAGAAAAGTCAGAATGTGATAAAATGTCGAAACCTTTTGAATATTAAGCTCTGATAAATTTACTACAGTGGGAATTTTCTTTCATAATTTTTGGAGCTAGGGAAGTATGGATGTTGCTGCATTCTTTACAGACTATCCTGTTTAGGCAGATTGCTATTATGTTTGCATTGTTTGCATATGTTTGCTTCTTTAATGATCCTATTTGAGGATAGGACTATTAAATATGCAGAGGCATTTAGTATGCAATGTTAAATAATAATTTTATTGATTTGATACAGTAGAGTATGATAAGGTTTTTGCAATGGTTTATACTAACTTATCTAACGAGTCCTTGTTGAGTTTTGTGTGGATGAAGCTTTTGAGATTTAGGGAGACCGTGATATGAGAGGAATTAAGGAGACACAAAAGCTCAAGCTTGGGGATGCCCGGGTTGGCATCCCACCTTTCTTCTTCAACAACTATCGGTTAGTATTGGTTGATCCTAAGTTTTTGCTTCTTCACATGATGTTTGCTATTCTTAGAATGCCATTTTATTTTGTTTTGCTTGCTGTTTGAATAAAATACCAAGATATGAAATTCTTAAATGTTAGAGAGTCTTCACATATTTGCATAATTATTCAACTACTCATTTATCTTCACTTATATCTTTCAGAGTAGTTTGTCATTTGCTCTAGTGCTTCACTTATATCTTTTAGAGCATGGTGGTAATTTTATTTTGAAGAAATAGATGAACTCTCATGCTTCACTTAGATTATTTTGAGAGTCTTAATAGCATGGTAATTTTCTTAAAATCCTAATATGTTAGGTATTCAAGAATAATAAAACTTTCTTATGAGTGTGTTGAATACTAAGAGAAGTTTGATGCTTGATGACTGTTTTGAGATATGGGGGTAATAATATCAAAGTCGTGCTAGTTGAGTAGTTGTAAAATTGAGAAATGCTAGTGCTGAAGTTTGCAAGTCCCGTAGCATGCACGTATGGTAAACGTTGTGTAACAAATTTGAAACATGAGGTGTTATTTGATTGTCCTCCTTATGAGTGGCGGTCGGGGACGAGCGATGGTCTTTTCCTACCAATCTATCCCCCTAGGAGCATGCACGTAGTGCCGAGGTTTTTGATGACTTGTAGATTTTTGCAATAAGTATGTGAGTTCTTTATGACTAATGTTGAGTCCATGGATTATACGTGCTCTCACCCTTCCATCCTTGCTAGCCTCTTTGGTACCGTGCATTGCCCTTTCTCACATTGAGAGTTGGCGCAAACTTCGCCGGTGCATCCAAACCCCGTGATATGATACGCTCTATCACACATAAACCTCCTTATATCTTCCTCAAAACAGCCACCATACCTACCTATTATGGCATTTCCATAGCCATTCCGAGATATATTGCCATGCAACTTTTCACCATTCCGTTTATTATGACACGCATCATCATTGTCATATTGCTTTGCATGATCATGTAGTTGACATCGTATTTGTGGCAAAGCCACCGTCCATAATTTTTCCTACATGTCACACTTGATTCATCGCAATCCCGGTACACCGCCGGAGGCATTCATATAGAGTCATCTTTGAAAGTGCGTTATATCGACTAGAGGGGGGGGCTGAATAGGCGATTTTTATGAAATTCTTCACTGAGGAATTTGCCAGTGAGGAAATTCCTTAGCGAAGAACTACTAGCAGCGGAATAAGTACTCAAAAGTAAACATAACAGAATACAAGCGTAGTCATCATGATGAAATGAAGACAGACACAGAGTACAGGAAGCGTAATCACAGGATAACACAGGATGAAGACAAACAGACTGAAGAAATTGAACTGAGGAAATTGAGAAAGTCTTCAGTCAAAGTCTTCAAACACAGATATGAACAAACACACAACACAGTTATGAGGAAATGGAAGAGTTGAGGAAATAGAACCAGTAAGCTTGGTGAAGACAATGATTTGGTAGACCAGTTCCAATTGTTGTCTCAGTTGTACGTCTGGTTGGAGCGGCTGAGTATTTAAACTCGAGGACACACAGTCCCGGACACCCAGTCCTGAACACGCAGCTCAGGACACCCAGTCCTCACCGTATTCTCCTTGAACTAAGGTCACACAGACCTCGTCCAATCACTCGTGGTAAGTCTTCAGGCGACTTCCAAACCTTCACAAACTTGGTCACTCGGCGATCCACAATTCCTCTTGGATGCTCTAGACCATGACGCCTAACCGTCTGGAAGAAGCACGGTCTTCAAAGGTAACAAGCGTCAGATCCACTTAGGATCAATCTCTTTAGTGATGCTCAATCACTTGGGGTTTGTAGGTGTTTGGGTTTTGGGTTTTTGGTTTTTCCTCACTTGATGATTTTCGCTCAAAGTCCTCAGAGGATGGGTTGCTCTCAAATGACAAGTGTCAGTTTCTCTCGGAGCAGCCAACCAGCTAGTGGTTGTAGGGGGCGGCTATTTATAGCGTAGGGAGCAACCCGACATGATAAGACATAAATGCCCTTCAATAATATGACCGTTAGGTGGATAGATATTTTGGGACAGCTGGCGCATAGCACAACAACGGTCGGAATTTTGAGTAGCAAAATCCTCAGGGCTATCATGTTCCTCACTGTGTAGGAAATCCGCACTGGCGAATTCCTAACTCCTCAGTCAGGACAAATTCCTCAGAGACCAGAAGAACTTCGTCTCTGTCACTGAAGAAATTGACTGAACTGTATGAGATTTCCAATGGCTTCACTCGAAGGGATTGGTAGGTGTAGGATTTTGAGTTGAGCATCACATGGAAATTTTTCCTTAGTATTTCCTTGACCCCCTTTAACAGTACGGTGTTTCCTATGACTCAAGAAAGAGAAAAACAAAACTATGAAAACGAAAGTCTTCAAGCTTCATATTCCTCGCATGAATATCAAGTCTTCACGGACACACCAATTTCTTCACTTTCAAAGTCTTCATGAAAGTCTTCAAAAATACCAAAATCTTCAGTCGAAGATATTCATTTTTAGGGGTCGACTTTTCCTGTAAATATCAAACTCCTGATAGACTTATAGACCTGTGTACACTCACAAACGCATTAGTCCCTTAACCTATAAGTCTTAAATATACCAAAATCACTAAGAGGCACTAGATGCACTTACAATCTCCCCCTTTTTGGTGATTGATGACAATATAGGTTAATTTTTCAACGGGGATAAGCATATGAAGTGTAACTACTGATATTGAGGAATTTGATTGCAAGATATAGAAGAACTCCCCCTAAAGATGTGCATAGTGAGGAATTTGCCTTTGAAGTAATGCACACTTGAAGAGTTGAATCACGGGGATCTCCCCCTATATCTTGTAATTCATACACGCATTTAACATATAATATGAAGAATTTGAAATGCATGATGAAATATGGTGCCTGATGAAATTCAGCATGCGTGCAATAATATTAACGAGGAATAAGCATGCAGAATAGTGCATCAAAAGTATCAGAGCACAGTGCATCAAAAGTATCAGAGCACCATCGGGTTTAAGATTACAACTCGATCCAATAAAGTTTCAGAAGAACGAGAGTTGTAACTTAGCAAATAAAAAACGCCCATATAGTAGACCCACTTGAAGACTAACTCATATTTCTCCCCTTTGTCATCGAATGACCAAAAGGATCGAAAATGAGGACTAACGCCCCTGAAGATAATCATGTTGATGAAGGAGTGCCAGCGTTGTTGGGGTCGTTTGTTCATGTAGGGCCTGCCGCAGAGTCGTCCAAATCTTCATGTTCATCAGTGTCACGCGATGAAGAAAATTAGCTGGCCACCAGAGAAGGAACTTGGACCTTCTTGAATTTCTTCGGTGGAGGTGCAGACCAGTCAAAATCTTCTTTGATACCCATGTTCTTCAGATCTTCTTCACCATATAGATGTGACAGGATTGCCCAGGTGCGACCGAAGACTTGATGGAGGTAGTAGTGGTTTTTCTTCACTGCATTGTGTGTGGCAGTCATGTTGTGAAGAAGTGAACCAATCTGACGCTTAACCCATTTGTTATTTTGATCCACCTTCTGGTGAAGACTAAGCAGAAGTTCACGGTCAGTCAACACGCGCGGAGCAGTGGCTTGAGGAGTGGACTTAGGTGCATTGGCAGAGTCATGTGTGGCAGAGTCATCATTGGTGGAATAAGATGCAGCTTTGCGAAACCGACCATCCAATGGACGAATGCCTTCATCAATTACAGCTGGCGCCTTGCCCTTTCCATCAACTGAGGAATATGTCTGCTTGAGGACTTCAATTGGGGGCAAGTAGCTGAGGTGATTCTGGAAATCAGCTTTGTAGTTGAGTGAAGACCTTGTCCTGAGGAATCTCATAATCCAAGGTGCATAAGGCTTCAGCTCAAATGGAGACAATGCAACATTGGCCATAGTCCTCATGAAGAAATCGTGATAATTGACAGGAATGCCATGAATGGTGTTGAATACCAGATTCTTCATGATGCCAACAATTTCCTCATCAGATGAGTCGTGGCCTTTGATGGGACTGATTAGCCTCGTAAGAATACGATAGACAGTTCTGGGCACGTACAACAATTCCTTCACGAGGAATTCGGTTCGTGGTGCCTGACCTGGTTTCAAAGGCTTCATCAGCACCTGCATGTAATGATGTGTGAGCTCAGGTTCACTGTAGATGCAGCGAGCTTCTTCAAGGGGAGGACTGAGTGGTAGAGCACGAAGCAATTCAGAGGCTGGTGCAGTGTAGTGAGTGTTTTCAGACATCCAGTCCAGCACCCATGAATTCACATCTTCAGCATCTCCGGTGATGTGCAGCGTTGCATAGAATTGAAGAATCAGTTCTTCATTCCAATCGCAGATGTCAGAGCAAAAGTTGAGCAGTCCAGTGTCGTGAAGAACACTGAGGACTGGTGCGAAGCATGACAGAGATTCCATATCCACATGAGGAATATGCTCATGGTAGAAGATTTTCTCCTTGTTGAACAACACCGAGGAATAGAAATTTGCTTGACTGATAGTCCAGAAACGCCTCTTCCTAATGCGAGCAGAGTCATATGGGTTGTAATCCTCGAAGAATACGTGCTCGTCGAAGAAATCATCAGCCTTGAACTTTTGCTTGCGTGAGAAAGGATCCTTTGGCTTCGGCAGAGGAGTGTCAGTGAGTTGCATCACGACCTCAGGAATCTCAATCGCAGGTTCTTCAGGCTGAGGAATTTCTGGTGCCTCCTCAGTGACAGTCTGCGTCGTTGGTTGTTCAGCAGCAGTAGTTTCTTTAGCGCTAGTGGCTGGAATTTCCTCATGGACAGATGTAGTGGGATGAGTTTCTTCAGAGCCCATGTGAACAGTTTGTGTGGGGGACTGAGGAATTTGCTGTAGAGGGGTGAACATTGGAGAGTTTGGATGCTGACTTTCCCAGAATTCATCATTGATTACGGTTGTGGAGCAGCCAATGTCCACATCTTCATCTTCCATTTTTTCAACGCCAGCCTCTTCAGCTGTGAACTGAGGCATAAGCGATGAGATGATAGGTGTTGAAGGGATTGCATCCACTTCAATTTCTTCATCCAATGGTTCAGACGAAGCAGTAGAAGGAGTTTCTTCATCCGATCCGCTAGGTACACATATTCTTCATCAAAAGGAACAATGTCCTTTGATGGCCTGGTTGAGATGGGAACAACATCAATCGGATTTGCAAACGAACTTGTCATAGGCTTCATTTTCTTCGGAGCTGAAGAATCTGAAGCAGCTGACGCTTTCCTTTTCTTCACTGCAGCATGCTCTGCAGCCTTAGTCTTCTTCACATCTGATGCAGATGGAAGGATTGGAGTTGAAGTTGGTGCAGGAGCAGCTGAGGAATCTGGTTGATTTTCTTTAGGCACAACTGATGCAGTTGCCCTGAGTTCTTTAGTTTCTTCAGGCACACCACTAGTGGGTGCCCTGGCAATTTCTTCAGTGGCTGGAATGCAGTCATCAGCCCTGGAACTCACATTATCTTCAGCAGCCTGATTGTCATCAGCGGTGCTGGCATTTTCTTCAGTAGGCTGAGCAGATGCTTCAGCCTAAGGAATTTCCTGTTGCGTTGGGGCTGCAACATTGGAAGTGAAGTTATTCGCAAGTTTCACAAAACGAACCTTGGCTCCAAGCCAATCAGAGCGATATGCGTCAAAGTTATCACTGAGTTTCTTAATCTCAGTCTGAATAGTGACAAGTTCTTCAGTTGTCATAGAGACAACATTTTTCTTCAGATAGCGCTCTTTCTTGTACTGCGCTTTCTTGATCTGCCTGGCCTTCTCAAATTTCCACTTTTCTTCTTAGATGAAGTGGGTCAGCATGTGACTCTGGCCAGGAGTCAGCTTGAAGTCAGGCAAGGGAGTGTTGGGGTCCTTGTGCCAATCATCAATGTAGTCGAGTATCAGCTTGGGATCCAAAAGGAGTGGCACTTCTGATCCTTTGGCTCTAGCGGCCCTGACTTGTCTGTCTTTGATGATTTCTGCAAGTTCATCATCATCAGCTTCGTCTTCATCAGACGGCACTTGGAAAGCGACTTGCTTCTTTTGAGGACTTGGGCGAGGACCTCGTCCAGCAGTGGCCTTTGGCTTCAGCAGTGAGGGACCAGCTGAGGAACTTGGTGCAACTGAGGAACTAGCTGAGACACCTGAGGCAATGGAGATGCCGGCAGTCCTTTGGCACGAAGCGAGATGCACAGGTGCTGAGAATTTGGTCGGAATAGCTGAAGGCTTTGGCGGAGGAGCTGAGGACTTTGGAGGAACATGAGCAGCATGAGGAATTGGCCGTGAGGGCTTTGATGATTCTGGCCGTGAGGGCATTGCTGAGGAACTTGGCCTGCGTGCAGGCTTCTTAGACATAGCCTTCTTTGGCTTGACAGCAGAGGCCTCAGCAGAGGCAGCAGCAGCGGCAGAGTCTTCATTGAATTTTCTTACTGCTTCTCTGGCTTGCTTAGCCAACTTGGTTTGGCGCTTGGCCCATTTATCAGGATAGTCCTCACCGCGCTTGAGGCTGGTGGGATCTGCTATTTGGCCAGGTGCCAATGGAGCTCTTGGGCATGGAGGATTGAGGGCGAATTTCTTCATGTACTTAGGAGTGACATATCTGTACTCCCTCCATTCTCTTTCCCATCTCCTCTCTATCCTCTGTTTGCGCACTTTGCGCTCATTCTTGGTTTCCTCAGTAGGTGTGCAGTACCCAGCATATATGTCATCAGGGATTTCAAACGCTGTATTTACCTCAGGCCTCTTTCCTCCCTTCTGTGGCCTTTTACCATCAGCCATTTTCTTCAGTTGAGGAATTTGAACAATCGAATTCTCTGAAGAAGTATGCAACTTTTCTTCGAGGAATGCTGCAAATGAGTTTAGTTGATGAGAACCTAGTGATTCAGCAGCTGACATGTGTACCTGTGAACAGAGTATAGTTGCGAGGAATTTGGAGATGTCATATGCGTTCTCAGAAGGTTTTTCAAAAAGAACAAGTTTGAGGAATTTGACCAGATGAGTCTTGAAGATTTTCATTAAGCGTTCTTTGTCTTAGGTTCCAGAGTTGTATAGATCGAAGATCCACACAATTGAGGAATCTTGAAGAAAAATGATGCTTAGAGAAACGAATCAAGAACAGATGACTTGTGAGGTGTTCAATGTGTGAAGATATGAAGAAAAACACTTTTGAAGATTTTGTAGATAATCATTCGAATCAACGAGGGCAGTAAAAGTAACTTTTAATTACCCTGGACGAAGAACACGACGAACTGGAGTGAGGAGATGTGAAGTTCGTCTGTGCAGATCTTCCACGCCCTAACTTCGTGGAGGAAGATGGCTACGGCGGCGGCGGAGTGAAGATGTCCGTGGTCGGCGCGAGTACGTCGGCGACGAGGTCGGGGCAGTGAAGCTCTTCCTCACCGGCGGCGATGAAGTAGCGATGGCGCTAGGGTTTGAGAAGCTCGAGCTGGAGAGAGAGGTTGAGCAGAGTAAAAGAAGTGAGGAAGGGAAGGAGGGGTATTTATAGCCACGGTGAAAAACTGCTCGCCCGAAGAAATTGGACGAACGTGCCCCTGACCCTTCTCATTCGCATGACATGTGTCACCCATGTAGTGAGAGGTGGAGATCGTGTTAGATCGTGGGTGAGTGGATAAGTGTATCGTGGGATGCGGAACGGTTTGAGCGGCAAAGCCGAAAATTTAGATAAGATAGGTTTTAAAGTTCCGTTCGCAATTTCTTCAGCTGACAAGGACATAGTGAAGATTTTGAACGAGTTTCAAATAGAACGCACATGAAGAATTTGTGAACAGATTGGGTTGAGTAAAGCATAGAGGGGAAGGGTCCGATCACATTCACTTAGCAGAAAACCAACTTGAAGAAATAGCAATAAGTGAATGCTGTAGAGGACATAAACTCATATATATATATATATATAGCCAATGAAGAAAAATGACGGAACCAGTGAAGACTATGCAAAGTTGAAGAATATGAATAATTGAGGAATTTCAACTTTTGGTGGTGGCGTGACCTACTGTATAAGAATGATGATTTCAGACACCGCGTACAATTATCGTAGGGTTCTGAGAATCAAATTCTTCGTTAATTTCTTCACACTAAGAGTGTTATTCTTCATTGATTGAAGAAAAACGTTTCTTCATGTGTTGCACATCTAAGTCATCAATTTTGCATAAGTGTTAGGATGAGTGTCCTTTTCAAAGAACATTCGAAGATTCTAGGATATTTAGCTCACACCGCAACTTGCTAAATCTCTTCTCATCCAAGGGCTTTGTGAAGATATCGGCTAGCTGTTCTTCAGTCTTCACATGCTCAATAGAAATGTCGCCCTTCAACACATGATCACGAAGAAAATGATAACAAATCTGAATGTGCTTTGTCTTCGAGTGCTGAACTGGGTTGTGAGCAATCTTGATGGCACTCTCATTGTCACAGAAGAGAGGCACGTTCTTCATGTTGACGCCGTAGTCCTTGAGAGTTTGCTTCATCCATAGCAATTGGGCACAGCAAGAACCAGCGGCAAGGTACTCAGCTTCAGCAGTAGATAGTGATACGCAATTCTGTTTCTTTGAGGACCAACAGACCAAAGATCGTCCGAGGAAATGACATGTACCAGATGTTGACTTGCGATCCACATGATCACCAGCATAGTCAGAGTCAGAATATCCAACAAGATCAAAAACCGAGCCCTTGGGGTACCATAATCCAAGTGTTGGTGTGTGATCTAGACATCGAAGAATATGCTTCACAGCCTTATGGTGTGATTCCTTCGGTGTAGCTTGAAATCGGGCACACATGCAAACACTAAGCATTATATCTGGCCTAGATGCACATAAGTACAATAACGAACCTATCATGGAGCGGTATACCTTATGATCGAAGTCAATACCATTTTCATCAGTGCACAGATGGCCATTTGTGGGCATAGGAATTTTGACGCCTTTGCAATCTTGCATGCCGAATTTCCTCAGTACATCCTTGAGGTATTTCTCCTGAGAGATGAATATGCCATTGTGTTGTTGACAAATTTGAAGACCTAAGAAGAATTTCAGCTCTCCCATCCTAGACATTTGATATTCTTCACTCATCATATAGGAAAATTCATCACTATAACGTTGGTCAGTACAGCCAAAGATAATATCATCAACATATATTTGGCACACAAACAATTCACCATCATAAGATTTAGTGAAAAGAGTAGGGTCGAGTGAACCGGGTTTGAAGCCTTTCTTCATGAGGAGTTCCTTCAAGGTATCATACCAAGCCCGTGGGGCCTGCTTGAGGCCATAGAGGGCCTTGTTGAGTCTGAAGACTTTGTCAGGATTCTTTGGATCTTCAAAACCTGGGGGTTGAGCAACATATACTTCTGCCTCAAGCTTACCATTGAGGAATGCACTTTTCACATCCATTTGATATAAAGTGATATCATGATGGTTAGCATAAGCAAGTAATATGCGAATAGCCTCAAGTCTAGCAACAGGTGCAAAAGTTTCATCGAAATCAATTCCTTCAACCTGTGTGTAGCCTTGAGCTACAAGCCGTGCCTTATTCCTCACCACAAGGCCATTTTCATCTTGCTTGTTGCGGTAGATCCACTTTGTGCCGATGATATTGTGCTTGCGAGGATCTGGACGTTTGACCAGTTCCCAGACATTGTTGAGCTCGAACTGATGTAATTCTTCTTGCATGGTCTGAATCCACTCAGGCTCCAGAAATGCTTCATCTACCTTAGTGGGCTCTGTAATAGAGACAAAAGCATACTTCCCATAAAAGTTAGACAAATGTGAAGCTTTTGAGCGTGTGAGAGGACCTGGCGCTTTGATGTCATTGATGATCTTTTCAACTTGCACTTCTTTTGCAATGCGAGGATGAGCTGGTTGTCGTTGAAGAGTTTGATCAGGGTTTTCTTCAGCATTTTCTTCAGGTGCATTAGCTCGACATTCTTCATGTTCTGGAATGAATTCTTCAGTAGATTCTTCAGTAGGAATGACATCCTCAGTAGCCTTGAACTTGATAGTTTCCTCAGGTGCTGGTTCATCTATCACAGTAGGTAGGTGCTCTCTTTGCGAGCCATTAGTTTCATTGAACTGCACATCTACAATTTCAACAACTTTGTGAAGAACGTTGTTGAAGACTCTGTAGGTGTGCGAGTCCTTTCCGTAACCAAGCATAAAACCTTCATGTGCTTTCGGTGCAAATTTTGAGTTGTGATGAGGATCTCTAATCCAACATTTAGCACCGAAGACATTGAAATAACTTACATTGGGTTTCTTATCAGTGAGGAGTTCATAGGCATTTTTTTTGAAGAATTTGTGAAGATATACTCTGTTGATGATGTGGCACGCAGTATCAATTGCCTCAGTCCAGAAACGACAAGGCGTTTTGTATTCATCAAGCATAGTGCGAGCCATCTCAACAAGAGTCCTGTTCTTGCGCTCCACGACGCCATTCTGTTGAGGAGTGTAGGGAGCAGATAACTCATGAGTAATACCAAGTTCATCAAGATAGTCATCGAGACCAGAATTCTTGAACTCGGTGCCATTGTCACTTCTGATGTGCCTGATCTTCACACCAAAGTTGGTTGAAGCCCTCGAGGAAAATTGTTTGAAGACTTCCTGCACTTCATGTTTGTAAGTAACAAGGTGTACCCATGTATAGCGAGAATAATCATCAACAATAACAAAGCCATATTGAGATGCTTCATTTGAAATAGCAGAATAATGATTAGGACCAAAGAGATCCATGTGAAGCAATTCAAACGGGCGAGTGGTGGTCATGATAGTCTTTGCTGGATGCTTGGCCTTCGTCATCTTCCCAGCTTCACAGGCTCCACATAGGTGATCCTTGAGGAATTTGACATTCTCGATGCCAATGACATGCTTATTCTTCGCAAGCGTGCAAATTCCTCATGCTTGCACGACCAAGTCGTCGATGCCAGAGCCAGCCTTCTGAAGCTTTTGCAAGTAAGCACACGGCTGGTTGTGGTCCTGTAGAGAAATCAACAATATACAGATCTCCTCTCCTAAATCCTTCGAAGACTTTGGAATTGTCAGCTTCCATAACCACAGCACAATGGTACTTGCCAAACACAACAACCATATCAAGATCACAAAGCATTGAGACAGACATAAGGTTGTATCCTAAGGACTCAACAAGCATGACATTGTCCATTTGTCGATCCTTTGTAATCGCAACCTTACCTAGACCCAATACCTGACTTTTGCCTTTGTCAGCAAAAATGATATGCTTCAGATGCGACGGAGATAATGGAGCATCCATCAATAGATTCTTGTCACCAGTCATGTGGTTTGTACATCCACTATCAAGGACCCACTCAGTGGCTTTGGGTTGATCATCCTGCAGATGAATTAGTGCAGCTTACAAACTCATATACTTCATCAGTGAAGAATATGACATCAATTCATCAGATCAATTCCATCAAGTAAAAGAACTGATAAAGCAATATGAGGACATGAGAAATGAAAGTTCATTTCTTCATGATTAGCCTGCGTCCTATCAGGCATGCTCAGGTCTCCAGCAAATTCTTCAGACGATTACGTGCGTCTGGAGAGCTAACCCTGCAGAAGAGATTAGTTCTTTTTCTTCACCACCCACATCTGAAGGGGTGGCAAAGAGTTCATCATTCTGCGAGCTCCATACGAAAAGGATGGCATAGAAGCCAGTCCATTTTGTCTCACATAAGAGGGGTTAGAGTAAGCATAAGAGTATGCAGAGAAATTCTTTGAGGACTTATGGACATAATGATTTGAAGAATAATGCACATATCCGTAATCCTTAGATCTTCCCTGCGAAACAGACGGGTTAGCACGATGATGTTCATATGAGGACTCTGCTCCATATGAGGAATTTGGTCCATATGAAGAATTTGATCTGGGGTTCCTATTCTTCACAGGTGGCATCATGATGACATTCACCTGAAGATTTTCAAGGCATCTTTTGGGAACCCAGATTTTCTTCATAGGGGAGCCGTTCCTGCAGTTAGTGCCAACATATCTAGCAAATACTTCACCATTCTGATTTTTGAATAGCTTATAGTTGGAGTCAATTGACTCATCATCAGAATGAGGAGATTCACATGCAAATCCAGATAAGTTAGATGGATCAACTGGAGGTCCCTTTGCAGCAACCCATGTAGTTTTGGGGTACTGCTCAGGCTTCCAATATGTACCATCAGCATTGAGTTTCCTCTCAAAGGCGATACCCTCTTTCCTAGGGTTCCTGTTGAGGATCTGCTTTTTAAGCACATCACAAAGAGCCTGATGCCCTTTGAGGCTTTTGTACATGCCTGTCGTGTACAATTCCTTTAGCCCTGCATCGTCAGTGATACTAGCAATGTCCTCAGATGAGGAATTAGTGATAGCAGAGGCATGTGAAGAATTTGAAACATTAGCAGCATTTGAACATTCAGGTGAAGAATTAGCAGATTCACGTTCAATGCACTTCAAGCATGGAGGAACAAATTCTTCCTGAGAAGCGCTGATTTGTTGAGCAAGTAATGAATCGCGCTCCTTCTGAAGATCTTCATAACTCACTCTTAGCTTCTCAAGGTCTTGCTTTCTTTGAAGAAATTCATAAGAAAGCTTCTCATGATCAGATAAGAGAGTGTTATGATGACTTTGAAGGGTGTCATACTTAGTATGAAGTCTCTGAAGACTTTCAGCCAAAGCTTTTGACTGATCCATTTCCTCACCCAACATATCATCGCTCTTGTTTAGCATATAGTGAGCTTTTTATAAAGCTCTTTATTGTTTAGTAGCAAGGGAAGCAAGTTTGACATAGCTGGATCCAAATTCATCACCAGATTCATCATCACTGGACTCGGATAGGTAGCATTCAGTTACCTCAGCATATTTTTCCATAAGGCATGATGCGGAAGATGATGATTCTGGTTCGAATGTCATCGTTTTGAGAGATTCCTTGAAGTCCTCAAACCAAGGATCATGACAGGTTCGATGACCTTCATAGACCTCAGAGAGACGGTCCCAGATGAGCTTCGCATGATCAAGATGCATGATATTCCTGAACTGATTTTGTGACAGACTGGAGCAGATGACATCCTTCGCCGTGAGGTTGAGAAGAGTATACTTGCGAATGTCATCAGCATCCACCATCTTGCACAGATCAGTCAGGCCAATCTCAGTGACGGTCCACAACTCGCTGTTCATCGCCATGAGGTGTTTCTTCATCATGGCCTTCCACTTGGGATACTCGTGACCGTCAAAGATGGGGCATGTCACCTTCGTCATACCTGCGGTCGACATAACTAAAACTCCAGGCGGTTAAACCAAAATCACACAGAACAAGGGAGTACCTTGCTCTGATACTAATTGAAACTGCGTTATATCGACTAGAGGGGGGGTGAATAGGCAATTTTTATGAAATTATTCACTGAGGAATTTGCCGGTGAGGAAATTCCTTAGCGAAGAACTACTAGCAGCGGAATAAGTACTCAAAAGTAAACATAACAGAATACAAGCATAGTCATCATGATGAAATGAAGACAGGCACAGAGTACAGGAAGCGTAATCACAGGATAGCACAGGATGAAGACAAACAGACTGAAGAAATTGAACTGAGGAAATTGAGAAAGTCTTCAGTCAAAGTCTTCAAACACAGATATGAACAAACACACATCACAATTATGAGGAAATGGAAGAGTTGAGGAAATAGAACCAGTAAGCTTGGTGAAGACAATGATTTGGTAGACCAGTTCCAACTGCTGTCTCAGTTGTACGTCTGGTTGGAGCGGCTGAGTATTTAAACTCGAGGACACACAGTCCCGGACACCCAGTCCTGAACATGCAGCTCAGGACACCCAGTCCTCACCGTATTCTCCTTGAACTAAGGTCACACAGACCTCGTCCAATCACTCGTGGTAAGTCTTCAGGCGACTTCCAAACCTTCACAAACTTGGTCACTCGGCAATCCACAATTCCTCTTGGATGCTCTAGACCATGACGCCTAACCGTTTGGAAGAAGCACAGTCTTCAAAGGTAACAAGCGTCGGATCCACTCATGATCAATCTCTTCAGTGATGCTCAATCACTTGGGGTTTGTAGGTGTTTGGGTTTTGGGTTTTTGGTTTTTCCTCACTTGATGATTTTCGCTCAAAGTCCTCAAAGGATGGGTTGCTCTCAAATGACAAGTGTCAGTTTCTCTCGGAGCAGCCAACCAGCTAGTGGTTGTAGGGGGCGGCTATTTATAGCATAGGGAGCAGCCCGACATGATAAGACATAAATGCCCTTCAATGATATGACTATTAGGTTGATAGATATTTTGGGACAGCCGGCGCATAGCACAGCAACGGTCGGAATTTTGAGTAGGAAAATCCTCAGGGCTATCATGTTCCTCACTGTGTAGGCAATCCGCATTGGCGAATTCCTAACTCCTCAGTCAGGACAAATTCCTCAGAGACCAGAAGAACTTCGTCTCTGTCACTGAAGAAATTGACCGAACTATATGAGATTTCCAATGGCTTCACTCGAAGGGATTGGTAGGTGTAGGATTTTGAGTTGAGCATCACATGGAAATTTTTCCTCAGTATTTCCTCGACCCCCTTTAACAGTACGGTGTTTCCTATGACTCAAGAAAGAGAAAAACAAAACTATGAAAACGAAAGTCTTCAAGCTTCATATTCCTCGCATGAATATCAAGTCTTGACAGACACACCAATTTCTTCACTTTCAAAGTCTTCATGAAAGTCTTCAGAAACACCAAAATCTTCAGTCGAAGATATTCATTTTTAGGGGTCGACTTTTCCTGTAAATATCAAACTCCTCATAGACTTATAGACCTGTGTACACTCACAGACGCATTAGTCCCTTAACCTATAAGTCTTCAATATACCAAAATCACTAAGAGGCACTAGATGCACTTACAACCTTTGTTCTAGTATCGAGTTGTAATCATTGAGTTGTAAATAAATAGAAGTGTGATGATCATCATTATTAGAGCATTGTCCCAAGTGAGGAATAAAAAAAAGGAGAAAGGCCATAAAAAATAGAAGGCCCAAAAAAAAGAGGAGAAATGCCATAAAAAAAGAGAAGGCCCCCAAAAAAAGAGAGAAAAAAGAGAGAAGGGACAGTGCTACTATCCTTTTACCACACTTATGCTTCAAAGTAGCACCATGATCTTCATAGTAGAGAGTCTCTTGTTTTGTCACTTTCATATACTAGTGGGAATTTTTCATTATAGAACTTGGCTTGTATATTCCAACAATGGGCCTCTTCAAGTGCCCTAGGTCTTTGTGAGCAAGCAAGTTGGATGCACACCCACTAGTTTCTTTTGTTGAGCTTTCATACATTTATAGCTCTAGTGCATCCGTTGCATGGCAATCCCTACTCCTTGCATCCACATCAATCGGTGGGCATCTCCATAGCCCATTGATTAGCCTCGTTGATGTGAGACTTCCTCCTTTTTTGTCTTCTCCACATAACCCCCTCATTATATTCTATTCCACCCATAGTGTTATATCCATGGCTCGCACTCATGTATTGCGTGAAAGTTTATGAGTTTGAGATTACTAAAGTATGAAACAATTGCTTGGCTTGTCATCAGGGTTGTGCATGATGAGAGCATTCTTGTGTGACAAAAATGAAACATGACTAAACTATATGATTTTGTAGGGATGAACTTTCTTTGGCCATGTTATTTTGAGAAGACATAATTGCTTAGTTAGTATGCTTGAAGTATTATCATTTTTATGTCAATATGAACTTTTGTCTTGAATCTTTCAGATCTGAATATTCATACCACAATGAAGAAGAATAACATTGAAATTATGCCAAGTAGCACTCCACATCAAAAATTCTGTTTTTATCATTTACCTACTCGAGGACGAGCAGGAATTAAGCTTGGGGATGCTTGATACGTCTCCAATGTATCTATAATTTTGATTGCTCCATTCTATGTTATCTACTGTTTTGGGAAATATTGGGCTTTATTATCCACTTTTATATTATTTTTGGGACTAACCTATTAACCGGAGGCCCAGCCCAGAATTGATGTTTTTTGCCTATTTCAGTGTTTCGAAGAAAAGGAATATCAAACAGAGTCGAAACGGAATGAAATCAACTAGAGAAGTTATTTTTGGAAGGAAAGCTACCGGATGGACTTGGACCCCACGTCAGGAGCCAAGGGAGGTGCTCACGAGGGTGGAGGGCGCGCCCCCCAGGGCGCGCCCCTACCTCGTGGGCCCCCCGAAGCTCCACCGACGTACTTCCTGCACCCATATATACTCACGTACCCTAAAACTTCCAGAACAGAGATTAGATCGGGAGTTCCGTCGCCAGAAGCCTCCGTAGCCACCGAAATCCAATCTAGACCCGTTCCGGCACCCTGCCGGAGGGGGAATCCCTCTCCGGTGGCCATCTTCATCATCCCGGTGCTCTCCATGACGAGGATGGAGTAGTTCTCCCTCGGGGCTGAGGGTATGTACCAGTAGCTATGTGTTTGATCTCTCTCTCTCTCTCTCGTGTTCTTGAGGTGATACGATCTTGATGTATCGCGAGCTATGCTATTATAGTTGGATCTTATGGTGTTTTCTCCCCCTCTACTCTCTTGTAATGAATTGAGTTTCCCCTTTGAAGTTATCTTATCGGACTGAGTCTTTTAAAGATTTGAGAACACTTGATGTATGTCTTGCCATGGATATGTGTGGTGACAATGGGATATCACGTGATTCACTTGATGTATGTTTTGGTGATCAACTTGCGGTTCCGCCCATGAACCTATGCATAGGGGTTGGCACACGTTTTCGTCGTGATTCTCTGGTAGAAACTTTGTGGCACTCTTTGAGGTTCTATGTGTTGGTTGAATAGATGAATCTGAGATTGTGTGATCCATATCGTATAATCATACCCACGGATACTTGAGGTGACATTGGAGTATCTAGGTGACATTAGGGTTTTGGTTGATTTGTGTCTTAAGGTGTTATTCTAGTACGAACTCTAGGGCTGTTTGTGACACTTATAGGAATAGCCCAATAGATTGATTGGAAAGAATAACTTTGAGGTGGTTTTGTACCCTACCATAATCTCTTCGTTCGTTCTCCGCTATTAGTGACTTTGGAGTGACTCTTTGTTGCATGTTGAGGGATAGTTATGTGATCTAATTATGTTATTATTGTTGAGAGGACTTGCACTAGTGAAAGTATGAACCCTAGGCCTTGTTTCAACGCATTGCAATACCGTTTACGCTCACTTTTATCATTAGTTACCTTGCTGTTTTTATATTTCAGATTACAAAAACTATTATCTACTATCCATATTGCACTTGTATCACCATCTCTTCGCCGAACTAGTGCACCTATACAATTTACCATTGTATTGGGTGTGTTGGGGACACAAGAGACTCTTTGTTATTTGGTTGCAGGGTTGCTTGAGAGAGACCATCTTCATACTATGACTCCTACGGATTGATAAACCTTAGGTCATCCACTTGAGGGAAATTTGCTACTGTCCTACAAACCTTTGCACTTGGAGGCCCAACAACGTCTACAAGAAGAAGGTTGTGTAGTAGACATCATGGTGAAATTCTCACGACATTCTTAACATAAAAGATGGTAATACTCCAATGAAAAGAACAAATGTTGGATAGAAGGATCTCAAGGTATAACACGAAACACGAACAAGTTTGTGTTGAACGGAAGGCAATAAAGTGGTCGATGATAACACGAATCACGAGGGGCAAGGATGGTATTTCCATCATGAATTTGATTGATATCCTGGAAGGGGTCAAAATGTTGATGATGATCACGACACACTTGTCGAGGGGTTTCATGAGGATATAATCGATCATCGATGACATCAAGGAAAAGGAAGGGTGAAGAGAAAGTTATCAGAACCATGGGTATGAAACATACTTGAAATCAAGTTTTCTATTCAAGGAGAAATGATATGACAAGGAATATCGACGTAAGATTAGCTCACTGTCAAAATTTGTGCTCCGTGAAGCAGGACCAGGTAGCACAATTAAAAATTAGCCCAATGTGATAGCCGATCAGGCTAGGATTGACATGCTCGAGTACAAATTCATGAGTAAAGGAGATTACTAAGAGTTGTTTAATCATGGTGCGGACCCAATTTAGTTATCGGTGTCCTCGAGTGACTAACAACTCGGAACCAGGAAACATTGGAATCGGTGAGGAATAATACCCGATGAAGGCTCATAATAAGCAACATTGTTTGATGATGTTATCAAGATACTAGAGGGTAATACTCGGAGGTAGAGCAAAATAGAGGTTTGACAAGTGTATTGATCTGCAAAAGACAAGTACTTTAACTTGTCTGAGATAAGGAATCAAGGAATATCAATATGGCCGAAACCATAGTTGCAAGGGATCCAATTCAAAGACACTGGAAGAATTATCCAACTAATTAAAAGTTTTTCAAGAAGCTTCCATGATAAGTTCCACATCGGGTCCATGGGCATGAACACAAAGTTCAAGGTCGACTCCCACTTCTTCAATGCATAACCTATCATGCACTCCTCGTTTCTTTTCGAAATGGCATTAGTTGTTGAAAGTTTTACCTGGTGCAGTACCAGATAAGTATGACCCGTGAAATCTTTTAGGTTCACACGGATTAGGGACGGCATAGGTTCAACCCATCAGGGCATCTTAGGAACATATACCACAAACTTCGGAGTAAATAACAAAAGCTCGATAGTAGAGCATGCTTGAGAAAGCAGAGGATACAATTTACCAAAGGCTTTATATATCCGGGGAAAGGCTCACAAGGTTACTTGAATATGAAGGACACTGTCGGATAATAATCCACCAGAGGTCTAGCGGTCTACAAAGGAGCTGATTTGAGTATCGTTACTCTATCAAAGGAAAAGGAATGCATGTGCATCGGATTATAGAAACAACTGACTAACTCAAAGCTCAAATGCAAAGGAATTATGAATTCCAAGAAAAGGGATCAGAAGCAATGCTCTGATTAGGGATGGATAAGTTGAATAGCCTTATGGGTACAATAAATGGCAATTTGAGTGGTTGAGATCCAACTCATGTCCGGAATGACGTCTGAATCGGAAGGATAAACTCCAGGGAACAACGGATGATTGTGTGCATTCACACACATGTTGAATCAAAAGGATCAGAATGACAATCACAAAGGTTTTTAAATTAAATTGCTAGACCAATGGAATTAACCGGAATGCAAGTATGCAAGAATTCCAGGAACAACAGGCTGTTGAGGATTTTCGAACGATCAAATATTATTTCGAAGTCTTTTGCAGAACACAAGAACAACTGGGAATGAGTGGATACTCGATAAGTGCGAGGAATTATCCGTAGGGGTATTTCTACGGCAAGGAGCTACAAGGCAGTGGTACAAGGGATTTTTTTCTAAGTCAGAGAGCAATTCGATGCATCTTGTAACAACAAGGGAAACTCAGAGTAATTGTATGAACAACAAGTGTATGTCGTTACCCATATGGATATATCGGTAGTAGGGAATGGAA
Organism: Triticum urartu; assembly: GCF_003073215.2. Taxonomy (NCBI): domain Eukaryota; kingdom Viridiplantae; phylum Streptophyta; class Magnoliopsida; order Poales; family Poaceae; genus Triticum; species Triticum urartu. The sequence goes on along the minus strand of NC_053023.1, from coordinate 580,506,595 downwards.
AAGCAAAGGGCACAAGGGTCTCGGGAATGATCGAAGAGCATTTTCAAAATCTTCTGGTGCAGTAGACGATCGTCTGTGATAAGGGGCTCTCTTGGAGAAGTAGTTACGAGAACCTTGAGTCAGATTTAGTAAAATCATTTAACCCGAATAGAAGAGAGATCAGAGTCCCAGAGTATAGATCGAGGAGTAAAAGATCCTAATACCACCTAAATGGCGACGTGGGTCCATAAGGCACACAGCCATGTTAGTAAAAGTTTTGCAATGTCTAGACTCGACTTCAGCCAAGGAGTGTGGAAGGGGGATTCCTACAGGCAGTCGGCTCTAATACCAACTTGTGACGCCCCCGATTTGACCATATACTAATCATACACGCAAACGTGTACGATCAAGATCAGGGACTCACGGAAAGATATCACAACACAACTCTATAAATAAAAATAAGTTATACAAGCATCATATTACAAGCCAGGGGCCTCGAGGGCTCGAATACAAGAGCTCGATCATAGACGAGTCAGCGGAAGTAATAATATCTAAGTACAGACATAAGTTAAACAAGTCTGCCTTAAGAAGGCTAGCACAAACTAGGATACAGATCGAAAGAGGCGCAGGCCTCCTGCCTGGGATCCTCCTAAACTACTCCTGGTCGTCGCCAACGAGCTGTACGTAGTAGTAGGCACCTCCAGTGTAGTAGGAGTCGTCGTCGACGGTGGTGTTTGGCTCCTGGACTCCATCGTCTGGTCGCAGCAATCGGGTATAAAAAGGGGGAAAAGAGGGAGCAAAGCAACCGTGAGTACTCATCCAAAGTACTCACAAGCAAGGAGCTACACTACATATGTATGCATTGGTATCAAATGGAAAAAGGGTATCATATGTGGACTGAACTGAAGAATGCCGGAATAAGAGGGGGATAGCTAGTCCTATCAAAGACTACGCTTCTGGCCACCTCCATCTTGCAGCACGTAGAAGAGAGCAGAAGGTAAGTTCACCAAGTAACATCGCATAACATAATCCTACCTGGTGATCCTCCCCTCGTCGCCCTGTTAGAGAGCGATCACCGGTTGTATTTGGCACTTGGAAGGGGGTGTTTTATTAAGTATTCGGTTCTAGTTGCCATAAGGTCAAGGTACAACTCCAAGTCATCCTGTTACCGAAGATCATGGCTATTCGAATAGATTAACTTCCCTGCAGGGGTGTACCACATTTCCCAACACGCTCGATACCCTTTGTCCGGACACACTTTTCTGGGTCAGGCCCGGCCTCGGAAGATCAACATGTCGCAACCCTACCTAGGCACAATAGAGAGGCCAGCACGCCGGTCTAAATCCTATGGCGCAGGGGTCTGGGCCCATCACCCATTGCACACCTGCATGTTGCGTACGCGGCCGGTGAGCAGACCTAGCAACCTCCATTACAAAGGAAGTTGCGTTACGCGGTCCAACCCGGCGCAAGCCATTCAGTCGCTGACGTCACGAAGGCTTTGGCTGATACCACGACGTCGAGTGCCCATAACTGTTCTCGCGTAGTTGGTTAGTGCGTATAGGCCAGTGGCCAGACTCAGATCAAATACCAAGATCTCGTTAAGCGTGTTATTTTGAAGTAACCGCGGATGCCGACCAGGGCCATACCCACCTCTCTCCTAGGTGGTCTCAACCTGCCCTGTCGCTCCGCCACAAAGTAACAGTCGGGGGCCGTCGGGAACCCAGGCCCACCACTACCGGGGTGGAACCACCTGCCCCTTCAACCCCAACATCGGAATCACTTGCGGGTACTCAACGAGCCGACCCGACTTTAGTCACAACATTTATATGTATAAAGTATATAATATATACCCGTGATCACCTCCCGAGTGCTCACGGCCTGGTAGTATAGCATGGCAGATAGACAAGAATGTAGGGCCACTAATGATAACTAGCATCCTATACTAAGCATTTAGGATTGCAGGTAAGGTATCAGCAGTTGTAGCAACAATGACAGGCTATGCATCAGAATAGGATTAACGGAAAGCAGTAACATGCTACACTACTCTAATGCAAGCAGTATAGAGGAGAGCAGGCGATATCTGGTGATCAAGGGGGGGGGCTTGCCTGGTTGCTCTGGCAAGAGAGAGGGGGCGTCAACACCGTAGTCGTACTGGGTAGCAGCGGCGTCGGTCTCGTAGTCTACCGGAGAGAGGAGGGGGAAGAAACAATGAATATAATGCAAACAGAAGCATAACGATGCATGACAAGACAAGTAGCGGTGCTAGGGGTGCCCTAACGCGGTATGAGGTGGTACCGGTGAAGGGGGGAAACATCCGGGAAAATATCCCCGGTGTTTCGTGTTTTCGGACAGATGAACCGGAGGGGAAAGTTGCGTGTTCGCTAGGCTAGGGATGCGTGGCGGACGAACGGGCTGCGTATCCGGATTCGTCTCGTCGTTTTGAGCAACTTTCATGTACAAAGTTTTTCCATCTGAGCTACGGTTTATTTTATATTAATTTTAAAAGATTTAAATTAATTTTAGAATTAATTTAATTAATTTAAACCAACATTATCCAGAATAGTGTTTGCTGACGTCATGCTTAATTTAAACCAACATTATCCAGAATAGTGTTTGCTGACGTCAGCAGTCAACAGGGGTGTTGACTGGGTCGCTAACGTGTGGGTCCCACTGGTCATTGACTTAGTTAACTAAACAAGATTAGTTAATTTAATTAAAGTGATTATGTTAATTAATTAGGCTTAATTAGATTAATTAACAGGATTAATTAAGTTAATTATTATTATATATATTTTTAATCTTTTTTTCTTTTAACGTTCTAGGGCGCTGGGGCCCGTTTGTCATAGGCATATGGGGGGCCTAATGGGCGTGGGCGCTAGCGGATCGGGCAACGGGCGCTGGGACAGAACCCGCCCGGTGCGGGGAGGTCGCTGGGCGACGGGGAAGCAGGGGGGCCGCAGCGGCGGCGAGCAGTGCAGCAACAGGGGGGTAGAGAACGCGGTGCCTGGCGACAACAACAGGCGTGTGCGCGTGCGCGTGATGCGGGACGCCGGGTGGCCGCGGTGAGCACGACCGATGCAGGTACGTACAGGGAAGGGCGAGGCGCGGCACAGGGCGCACGTGGGCAGCGCAGCCGCCGCGAGGAAGTGGCGGCACAGCGAGACAACATGCGGGGAAGAGGAGGCCGAGGTGGTCAGTGGCGCGGCGGGCGCAGCGGTGGTTGGTGGGGCCGCACGGCTGGAGCGGCAAGGCGAGGCAAGCCGCGGCGGGGAGCAGGGCCGACCTGACCAGAGCAGGGGCATGGAGAGGTCCACGGGCGTGGACAGCGTCGTGGCGTGCGAGGGAGAGAGAAGGAGGGGGGCCTCACGAGGGGATCGTAGGGCACGGGCAATGGGGGTCGGGGCGGGGAGGTCGAGGACGGGGCGGCGAGGTCCAGCGACAGGGGGTGGCGCCGATGAGGTGGCGACGTAGGGCGGCGAGGCGCCAAGGCGATGGCGTCGGGGTCGCCGGGTTCGATCCCCCCTTCCCGATCCATATCGGGATCTAGAGGTGGGGGGGAGACGATGGAGAGTGGGGGGGGGGTGGAATCGTGGGGGTGGTTGGGCTAGGGTTTCCCCAGGGGTGATGGTTAAGTGGCGTCGGCTGGGCCGGCCTGGTTGGCCCCAAGGCCATCTGGGCCGTGGCCCGGCGAGGGAGGGGGGGGGTGTGTTCTCTTTTTATTATTTTGTTGTTTTTATTTTAGTTTTCTGTTTTTTCTCATTTTAAATATATAGGCCTTATATAAAAACATGGTTTTTACATGTCAAATAGTTAGGGAATATTTTCAACACATTGAACATTTTAGTTTTGACTTTTATTTTTTTTATTTTTTTAACTTTAATTCAAATTTTGAATTTGTATCCGTTTCGAACTAACGCGAGATTATCAGCAGTAACCGAGGTGAAGAGGCATCATTAACGCGGGATTACTGTAGCCTAATTATCCGGGCGTCACAACAGAGCTGGTCCAATTTCTTTATTTGTTCAGAAGTTTTGCCGAATGTTGAATGACGGATCTGAACATTATATTTTTTGCAAATATTGTTGCTGAATCTTTTTTACTTTTCCTTGTCATATCTTTTAAGGTTCTAAACTCATTAGGAATGTTGGCTCCTGGTCCATCAGGGCTTTGGGGAGCTGTCAGGCCCATCTATAAGAGAGTTGTTCGCTCATGCGTTATTTGTTTGGGTCCACTCCCAGGTGAACGTGACACTCATATATTGATTGTTGTGTTATACATAAGAATACCACAACCACCCACAAAACAATTTAGTTCACCTCACAGATAGGTATTGTCTCTATCGAGTAAGAGCGAAGCCATCAAAAAAAGGAAATCATCAATGCAATTAAAAGTCTGTTTAACTCATGTGAAATACACAACGAAACCATCAACCATAATATCATGTCAAATAAAAAGAAAGGATTAACTCATGTCTAACGACGTCTTGGCAAAGCGCGCGTCAACCTCTAGTATAAAACACCAGCCCAGGCGGAACTTCCTCCACCTCAAATAGCTACACACAACAGCAGGACCTTAACCAGTTAGAGCATCTCCAGCCGCATCCCCAACAGGCCCTTCCCAAACATTTTTTCCACGCCCGCGTCCAAAAAATCGGCCCAGTCGCGCCCCCAAGAACCCGTTTTTTGCCGCTTTGGGCCGAAACTGGTGCCAGCGACCCTAGGCCGAACCCGGCGCGTTGGGGGGGGCGCCCGGGGGTGCCGGGGCGAGCGGTTTTGGCGCGAAAGAGCCGCGGGCCCGCTGAGTCAGCGACACGCGCCTCGTCTTCCACCAGAACACCTCGGTTCCTGCGGGAATCAATGCGAAGGCCGCCGCGCTGCCGCACCGGCCAGCCTCCATTGATGCCTCAAGGGCGGCGCAGTGAACATGCCGCGACGCGCGTCCCGCCCTCTTCCACCACGCGTCGCCCGGCATGCAGCCCGTCGCCGCCCCAACTACGGCTATAAAAGGCGATCTCCCCGCCGGTGGACGCCACAGCTCTCATTTCCCCTCTCTCTAATGCAGAAAGCGACCCTTTCCCCTCTTCCTGCCGACGAAAAGATGGCCGAGAGGTTCCCAGGCGACGACGCGGCGGCGAACGGCTTCGGCCGCTGCCACGTCCAGGAGCCAGAGGCGTGCCTGCTCTACGAGGCCGAGTACCCAGCGCCCCCGGACATGCAGGTGCCAGGGGCATGGACGCTGAGCGCCACCGGCGTTCCGGTGCCACCGTTGCCCGAATGGGCGGCGCGGAGGGCCAAGATCGCCCGCATCCGCTCGTCCATGACGAAGGAGCAGCGGAATGAGCCGCGCTACGCCGCCGACAGCCACACCATCTGGACCATGTACTTCCAATGCCGTTGCGAGGAGCAGATCGCCTCCACCAACGGCGTCATCCCGTGAGGCCGCCTCAACGCCGATGGGCGGCGCGAGTGGTGGGGCGTGCCAGGACGCACCCTCAATGCCTTACTCGACCACATCGAGACCGGCAACGTGCCGCGCCTCGAGTACCCCCCGCGGCCGTCCTTCTCTCGCCGCCGTGGCAGTTCTTGGATGCCGCGGCGGATGGAGCCGGGGTCGTCCTCGTCGTCGGGCTTAGGCTCGCCGGCCGCGCTCCACCCCGTCAAGCCCGAGCCAGAGGCGACGCCGTTCGGGCGCCGCACCCGCAGCGGCGCCCTCGTCATCAATGAGGGTGCCCGGCCCTCCCCGCGCAGCTCCCTCCGCCTGATCTGGCTGAAGCCGGAGCCGGGGCTGCTCCCGGTGAAGCCGGAGCACGTCGAGATGGTGGCCCCCGACGACGAGTCCGCCCTCAAGTGGGCGAAGGAGGACTACGTTCGGAAGCAGGTGCGCCGCCAGCGCCGGGCGTATGCGGAGCTCTAGGCCCGGCGCCGCGGGCGCGAGGAGGGCGGCGTCATCGTCCTCGACAATGACGAGGAGGACGAGGCCAGACCGTCCAGCGCCCCACCGCGCGTCGGCGACCCTGACCAGGGCTGCAGCAGGGACGACGACGGCACAGGCGAGGCACGTGACGACGACGATGATGGCGACGGCGGCCACTACACCCGCTTCTACAGGCTTCTCAGCATGTAGACGACGGCGACGGGGACGGCGGTGGCAGCTAGGCGTAGTTCGACGTAGTTTGGCATAGTTTAGGCATACTTTGCATGTTTTTATGTTTTTTTGTACAAAATTCAATAAAGTTTTACCGAGTTTTCATATATTTGTACGGAACATCGCTGAACCCGGGGCGACCTATGGGTCGACGACTAGGAACAAAATCGTCCCCACATGCCAATCTAGCACCGGCTCGTCCTCAGACAGCTCTTTTTCGATGCTTGGGGGGCCGAACCGCTGGAGATGCTCTTACCCAGCCACTTATCAAGCAAAGATGGCAAAGCTAGCGGTGCCACTCGCTGCCACGGTGAGAGAGAGAGAGAGCAGCGCTCGGAGGCCAAGGTGAGAGCGGCCCGGCCGGCCACGAAATTGCCGGCAGAGTCGAGGCCGCGGCGTGAGCCATGAGGGTCGGATAGGAGTAGAAGGACCTAGCTTTTTTTTTTTGAGGCTGCCTCACCGGAGTCTTTTCTTTTTTGAGCTGAGGCAGGGGAGAAAAACATTTGGGCCTTTGCGCGGAGGGAGATCATGTGTGGGATCGGACAAGCAAGAGAAAACGGTTGGAGGAAGAACAAAAGGCCCATCCTTCGATTCCGATCCAACGGCTCAAAGCTGTTATTATTTTCTTTTTGAAGAAAATCAGTTGCCTCACGCAACGGTTGATTATTTCCTTTTGATGAGGTGAGTTGGCCCACAACATCAACACTAAGTGAACCCAACCCATTTTGAAAAAAAAAAGAACAACCTATTTTTTATAGTAGTTTAGATGTGAAATAGCAAACCAGAAGATTTAAAGGTTTAACCACTTTGACAGGATCCGCTAGGCTATTACGACCACAGGTTCCTTTTTCATCAAAGCTAAGTTCCAATCTCCACGGTCGATTTGCATCGAAAATCTTAAACTTTGTAAAGGAGGCCTACCGAAGAAGTCATCCATAATCATTTCCATGGTGAATTCGAAATTTCAAGGTGAATCCTCGTCAACCGATGGCTCAGCGATGCGTGGATTATGCTGGTATACATACTTCTTCGCCCAATAAAGGTAGTTCAAGAAACCAAGCAACCCGACAACAGCCACAACCCAGTAGAACAGGTCAAGACGCTGTTGTTCAAGCTTTTCCCCTCGAGCCAGCCTCCCTGCTGCCCGTGCCTCGTGGCCCTGTTCACGATTTCCACCAGGAATGTGGCCATCAACGACGCGAGCCCGAGCTCGCACCAGAACAACGCCGTGGCGATCGACTTCATGCCCCGTGGCGCCTCGCTGTTGAAGAACTCCAGGAGCCCGGTGAACGACGTCACGTCTGCCACCCCAAGCAAGAAGAACTGAGGCGCGAGCCAGAACAGGGACATCTGCACTACAGCTTCCTTCCTTTTTCTCTCCACAACCGCTGCGATGACCGCGGCGAGTATCATGGCGGCGAAGCCTATGGCGATGCGCTGCAGATGAGTGATGCCGCCCACGTAGCCCGTGCGCTTTCGCAGGAAAGACACGATGAACTGGTCGTAGACGGTCAGCATTATCAGCTGGAATGTGATGGGGATGATGAAGACGATCACGTTGGATACGTACGCGATCGTGGAGCTGAAGAAGAGAGGGAGCACACGGAGCACGATCTTCGTCTCCTCCACCTTCGTCGCACTGCAAACTGACCAATCCCCGTTTTTGCCGTGGTGGATGCAAGCTTTGTCGAGGAACCTGTCCAGATGAATGAAAGAGTTTGTAATAGGGAATAGAACTAAACATCTCAACTCCCTCCGTCTGGTGAAAAGTGTACGTATAGAAATTTTAGAACAAATTATAGAGTGGAGTAAAAAATGCATTAAAAAGATGTAAGCCACCATCTCTCTCTTTTTTAATTACCCAGCCCCCAATGAGCGAAGTGCATGTAGAAATCAAGGAGACCATGCGTAGAATGTTATTGGTCTTTACCGTGTGATAAGAAAGAAACATTTTTTTCTACTTTAAAGTGCATTGGAAAGATAGATGTACATTTTTTTATGGACAAATTTTAAAGCCAAATGTACACTCTTCACCGGACAGAGGGAGTAGTATGTAATACTCCCTTCGTCCTAAAATAAGTGACTTAATTAGTACAAAGTCGAGTCATTTATTTTGGGACGGAGGGAGTAATACTCTAGGACGTGTAGCCTGCTAAGAAAATGGTATTATTTCACCAAATCTTACTTCAGACTTTTTCTTTGAGGTGGTACTTGGACAAACCCTGTCCCGGTCCCAGTACGGCTATCCTCTGCTTCTTCCAGCTTCTCAGGAAGTTCAAGCTTCCTGTTCTTTAATGCAACCACAAGAACCTAGGGAGGCAAAATTGTAGTTAAATTCTGGTGAGAACTGACATAGCATCTTTATGTTCTAATTCAGGAAGTACGTAGCACAAAACCTGCACTATCCGAGTCAGAGGGCTTCCTTCCGGCACTTGGTTCCGGTAGAAAGGCAGACCGGCAGCAACAACGAGCAACCCAAACAGAACCAAGATGGCGCACGCCCCAAGCCCGACGTCCCACCCCTTGTAGTTCTGGAGCCACACTATGAGGATCAGCCCGATGAAGCCTCCAAGGGAGATCCCGAAGGTGTACCAGTTGAAGAAGCTGGACTGCTGGCGGGACTCTGAAGGATCTTTACGGTCAAACTGGTCTGCTCCGAGGGACGGGACGCACGTACGTATACAGCCATCGCCAAATGCACTGATATATAGGGCTGCGTACAGCAAGGTGGCGTTCCAGCCATGGACCTCTTTGCAGCTGCTTAGGTCTGCTTCCATGTTGCAAGGCGCAGGATGGAGCGAGGGTAAGTATGCCTGTAGGGTGAGCAACCCATAGCCCTGCGCACATACGTAAATGTTTAATTATACTGTAATAAACTAATGGCTAATATCATATAGTTATGATGCAATGCGAGACTTTTTACAGCAGACGTGTTCAACTCCAATGTAAGTGGATTTTATGGTCAAAGGATATGCCAGAGTAGGTACCTATCAGTGTCAGATATTGAACTGTATTAAATCAAAGTTAGAAGCATATTGTTGTCAGAGTCAAAACTTAGACATGGAAAGTCTTAATAGCATATCGCTATTAAGACATGACAAGTTAAGTTGAAGTTAGCAGTATATGGCTGTTCAAGGTTTTTGATTTCCTTTTTTCGCGATTAAATATCACTGTTCTAGATAGGTACTTCAAGAAGTCCATCCTCAACAAACTATACTTTTTAAAATCATTCATATCCAAAATCGTCTTATATGTACGTATCACAGTTGAATTTTAGCTTTGGAGAAGTACTTCAGACAGAGACACATACTTTCAACCTTTCAGACAGAAAATCAAAAAATTTCTTTTTCATTTTGCAGTGACCTGTGATATTAGGTTTTCTTATTCAGTTCTTTATTTTATTGAGCCGTTCCTCTTCCTCTATTGTTGGCAGGTTCTCATTTTAGTAGATGACATGCGAATATGTAAATAAAGAAAGAATATTTTCCTTGCATAATAATAGGAATCCAATAGACAGTTGACAGGCAAGCAGGCATATTACCAGAAACATCAATGGGCCAAAGATGAGTATAGTTCTGGAGCGCATGATGTAAGAGTCTGAGAGGAAAGCTCCTACTAATGCAAACCCGCATGTAGCACCAACAAGATTGGTGACAGTAGTTGCAGAGCCAGAGACGCCCATATGCATTGTTCCATGGAGATAGGTAACCAGATTCAGCAGGTTTGGGACAATAACCATGTTCATTACCACGTTCGCAACTGCAAGGAGAAACAAGGAGCAAAATTGCTTAAAACTTTCGAACTTGGAGCAGAGGCTTGAAAGTTAAGGGAAACTGGGTTATCTGCAAAATGAGAACTTACCATACATGAACCATGCTGCTCTGACTCCTCCATGCACCTCTCTGTCGATGGGGTTTCCCCTCCAGTCCACAGAGCCCCCAATCGTCATGGTGCTTCTTCTTCTTGATTTGCTGACTTATTCCAGTTGCAAACCGAACATTCAGGGGTATAAATAAGCAGGTGGATATTCGTGTTCAACGGAGTGATGACAGCAACTTGATCAATCAAAGACTTTTGCCAATTTTACGCCATTGTTTATTATTGCAAGTACCAGTAGTTATGACCACAATTGTTAATACTTCTAGCTGACTGAATTTCAGGCATTTCGACAGGCCTTCTAATATTAAGAAAATAATGAAACAGGGATAAGTACAATGAACGAGTATAGAAGTCAACAAATATAGCAGGTACTGCCATCAGCGTGGATCATTTTGACAGTGAAAATTTGTCAGTTAGCTCTTAATTCATTAATCGTGTAGAGCAACAGTCTTTTGATAAGATACTTCCTCAGAATTAGTGCATCTTAAGTTTAAGAACAGAAAACTCGGAAGTGCAACAAAAACAAGGCATCAACCAGTGCTCAAGAGATATTGGTTCATAAGCTGAAAACAATAAGCTGTAATTGTCAATCATGAACTAACAGAGTTAACAGATTAGCTTTTTTAGAACGAAGATGCAAGGAGCATCCGACTTTAAATTAATAAAACCCACAAACCAGACAAACTAACAAGGGTCTTAACGAATAAATGAGAGAAACAAGTTTTAATGGTGGGGTACATGGCCAGCAAGCCCAAATAAAGAGCACGCATGCTCGAAAGAACATCCAAAAGTGAGACCGCTGCCTTAGCCAACATCCTGGGGGGATCGTGCAATGTTATGGATGTGGCGAAGCTTGTCCACCACTTGCGGCATGACTTTAGCATCCCGACACTTCCCCAATGGAGTCCACTGCTGTAAGAAGAGAATGCATTTGAAAATACAGTCAGCCGGGTGGTTACGGAAGTGCCATAAGGCCAACAACAGTGCCCCAACACAATGCCATAGGACACGCTTGTCTGATCCGCTCTGAGAAGAGAGGATACAAAGCAAATCAGCTCCCGAAGCAGGATTCCACGTGGTGCGAGTGGCTCCCCTAACCACGCTCCACACAAAACAAGCTAAAGGGAGGTGAAATAAGACATGATTGGAATCTTCGGGGGTCGCACATACCGTGCAGTCCCCATTAGAGGGTTCGTTTAGAGGTTTCAGTAGAGGTCGGAAGACGGTTTTGAAACATTTCCAATAAGAAGATCTTAACTTAAGTGGCAAGCTAGCCTTCCATAACCCTCTAACTATGTCAAGCGTCAGGCCTTGCTTAAGTTTAGCATAAAGCAACTTAACAGAGAATTGGCGCGAGGCGGTGAGGTGCCACGACACCGTGTCTGCATCGAGATTTTTCACAGCATGACCTAATTCATCTAGTACTTCCGATAAGTAGGATATAATTTTCTCATTTTGATAGGGGCATCTACTTGTGCGTTGGCGGAAACGTCTTACCTCGACCTGAGGCGACGTGCTTTGTGTTTATAGGCAGGGACGCACATCCCTGAAGCGCATACATCGTTTGGAGATATTACAGGGAGGTTTACAACTTGGAGAGCAAGAGATAGAATTGGTTACAAGAGATAAGGAGAGATAGAATTACATATAACTTAAACTAGCTATCTTCCTAGATCCCGCGTCTCTTGGACTCTGTCATACGTGACATGATGCATTGCAACATATTGTGTTTAACACCCTCCCTTAATCACAACTTTATCAAGTTGAGATTATGTTTAAAGTCTTCAAAACTTCTAGTAGGTAGAGCCTTGGTGAATTCATCTGCAATCTGATCCTTGGAATGCACAAAGCGAATATCAAGTTGTTTCTGAGCCACTCGTTCTCTGACAAAGTGAAAGTCAATTTCAATGTGTTTCATTCTGGCATGAAAAACAGAATTAGTAGACAAATAAGTTGCACCCAAATTGTCACACCACAAGCATGTAGTTTGTTTGCTTTTTACACCAAGCTCTTTCAATAAAGACTGCACCCATATGATCTCAGCTGTAACATTTTCTAATGCTTTGTATTCTGCCTCAATACTAGACCTGGAGATAGTAGCCTGTTTCCTTACACTCCATGAAATCAAGTTAGGACCAAAGAACACTACAAATCCCCCAGTAGAACGTCTGTCATCCAAACAGCCTGCCCAGTCAGAGTCTGAGAAAGCACTAAGAAGTGTGGATGATGACTTGCTGAAGTTGAGACCAATATTAAGGGTGTTCTTGACATATCTAACTATTCGCTTAGCAGCAGTCAAATGAACATAGTGGGTGCATGAAGGAATTGACAGACTTTGTTAACAACAAATGATATATCAGGTCTTGTAAGAGTAAGATATTGAAGTGCACCTACCTACTTCTGTATTTAGTACTGTCATCCTGACTCAAGGCTTGCCCTTCTGTGAGAGATAAATTTTCTGAACTAAATAATGGAGTAGGTGAAGGTTTATAGCCTTGCAAGCCAGCCTTTCTTACCAGATCAGTTGCATACTTTTCTTGAGACAAGTGAAGTCCATCATCATGTTTCTTCACTTCTATCCCTAAGAAATAGTGCAAATCTTCAAGATCCTTAAGAGCAAACCCTGCACTGAGATCCTTCAGTAATCCTGTTATGGCTTCATCAGGTGAGCTTGTAACAATAATATCATCAACATAGATGAGAACGAAGATGTGAGTATTGCACTTGTTATAAATAAACAGTGAAGTGTCAGACTTAGAAGGAACAAAGCCAAGAGTTTGCATCTTTTGACTGAGACGTGAATACCACGCCCTTGGAGCCTGCTTTAACCCATATAACGCTTTGTCAAGTCTGCACACATGCAATGGTGCATGTTTGCTTTCAAACCCAGGAGGTTGTTTCATGTACACTTCCTCTTCCAGAACACCACGGAGGAACGCGTTCTGTACGTCTAGCTGTCTGAGACTCTAGCCCCTGGACACAGCAATGGACAAAACAAGACGAATGGTTGCAACTTTTACCACTGGACTAAATGTGTCCTCATAGTCAATACCATACCGTTGCTTGAAGCCTTTTGCCACAAGTCTTGCCTTGTAGCGATCAATAGTGCCATCAGATCTTTTGATCCAAAACACCCACTTGCAATTAATGAGATTTTTACCGTGCTGTGGAGGGACCAAATGCCATGTTTTGTTTCTTTTCAATGCCATGTACTCTTCATGCATGGCCTTCTTCCAGTTTTCATCAGCTAGGGCTTCATCAAGTGTGTAGGGTTCACCCGGTTCACCTGTAGAGCACACCATGCCATATTTTGTAATATGCTTATAATTAAGTGGTTGGATTACCCCCTGTTGCAGCCGTGTACGTCTTGGTGGTGAAGTAGTTGGCACGGGTGGCGCAGATGATCCCATGCAACCTGTAAGAGGTGCGGCAGGAATCAATCCCGAGGTAGATCCTGGCGAAGCAGCGGTAGGTGCAGCAGCAGATTCCTCCATCGGATCTTTTGTGGCGGTAGACAAAGATGTGCAACGGCGCGGCAACGCAGAAGATCCCAGCGGACAGGGCTCATCATGGCGCCGTGATGGAGAGCCAGCGTCTGCGGCGCCAGAGGCGGGTCCCGCACCGGTCGGCCGGCGCATGTCGCGCCGTTTGTAGCACACGGGTTGGACCGGGAACCGGACCCTTGAAGAACCAATAGGAGGCGGATAAGTGGTGACGCGTGATTCGCTTGGGTTGGTGGAGACGCCGCCACGAATCGCTGGTTGCCGCGTAGCAGACGCGGGCTCGCTCTCGCCGCGCGCAGCTGACGGCGCGGATTCCTGAGGAGATTTTGCCCCCCCTTTCAGCAGCGACGGATCCTGAGGGCGATCCGCTGGGAAGGTCTGCCTCTGCCACGGGAACTGATCCCGAGGCGGATTTGTTCCCTGGTTCGGGACACATGAAATATGGCCCATGCACTTCATTTTCTTCACCATTTTCTGGTCCGTTTTCTTCTGCAACGTCACACAACTCATGCATAGTGGTTTGAGGGTTAGTCAACATATGATCATCATGGTCTCGTTCCCCTTCATCAAGGCCGGTAAGAGAAGATGGTAGAAGGAGGATTTCTTTACGAAGTAGAGCACCGGCGCTGGGTGAAGATCAGCGAAGGGAATTTGTTCTCATCGAACACAACATCGCGGGAGATATAAACACGCCCAGTAGAAACATCTAGGCACTTAACCCCCTTGTGTTGGGCACTATAGCCAAGGAAAACACACTGTTTAGAGCGAAACATGAGTTTGCGAGAGTTGTATGGACGAATATTAGGCCAACATGCATAACCAAAGACACGTAGAGGTGTGTAGTTAGGCTTGACATGAAGAAGCCATTCTATGGGGGTTTCATTGTTTATGACACGGCTGGGGAGAATATTGATGATATGGACAGCAGTGAGAAACGCTTCATCCCAAAACTTGAGAGGCATGGAAGCACCTGCTAAAAGTGCTATACCAACTTCAACTATATGCCTATGCTGGCATTCAGTAGAACCGTTTTGTTGGTGAGCATGAGGGCATGACACATGGTGTGAAATGCCAAGCGTTTGGAAGAAAGAATTTAATTTCTCGTATTCCCCTCCCCAGTTGGATTGGACAGCAATGATCTTGCTATCAAACTTGCGTTCAACAAGTGCTTGAAAGTTTTTGAACACTTGGAAAACGTCAGATCTTTTCTTAAGAAGATAGATCCAAGAAAATTTGCTATAGTCATCAATAAAACTGACATAGTATGTGTGTCTACCAACAGAACTAGGAGCAGGGCCCCAAACATCGGAAAAAATTAATTGCAATGGTTGAGTAGAGACACTTGTAGAAATAGGATAAGGTAATTGATGACATTTTGCTCTTTGGCAAGAATCACAAATAGTTTCAATATTTCGCTCACCAACAAACGGGAGCTTATTTTTCCTCAGCAAACGTTCGACAAGAGGAAAAGAAGCATGCCCTAAACGATCATGCCAACGTGTTGAAGAAAGTTTGACAACACCATAGGCTTGTTTATTGAATCTCCTAAGCTCCGGAATCAACGGTTAAAGCCCTCGTACGCATCTACCTCGATATAGTACCTTCTTCGTGGCCTGATCCTTTATCAAAAATAAAAAGGGATGGAATTCAATAAAGACATGATTGTCAATGGTAATGCGATGAACAGATAGAAGATTTTTTGGCACTAGGGACATGAATTTTTTTGCGAAGATGAATTTTACGAGAAGGGGTACGTATAACCAAGTGACCAATGTGACGTATGCTCATACCTGCACCACTGGCGGTGTAAATCTGGTCCTTCCCGTGATACTTCTCACGGAGAGTCACTTTCTCTAGCTCCCCCGTGAGGTGATTGGTCGCGCCACTATCAAGGTACCAGTTGGTGTCGACACCATAGGATCCTTCAGCGGCAGCAGCAACCTTGTCATCATCTTCAGAGGAGGCATTGTCTTCGTCAAAACGATACCAACAGTCTTAGGCGTTGTGCCCTGGTTTCCCGCAAATTTGGCAGCGAACGACGTTAGGAAGTGAATGGCCTGAGCCGCCGCGGCGACCCTTGTTGTTGGTGGAGGTGGGGCGACCGTCGTGAGAGCCGGTGTTGTTGGTGTTGCCGCCGCTGTGCTTGCCCTTGGCGCCAGGAGGACTGCGAAGACGGGAGGAGTACCCACCGCGCCCGTGGGTTGCTGCGTTCGCCGAAGACTTGAGCCCGCCGCCAGCACTGTGGTACTGGGCAACGCGCTGGCCGAAGTTGCTCAACATAGCATAGAGCTCATCAAGGGACACCGGCGTGATGCGGGCATCCAGGGCAGAGACGAGCGGCTAGTAGTCCATGTCTAGCCCGTGAA